>NC_089221.1:131331698-131565702 GCF_963924675.1 Phocoena phocoena | reverse complement strand
CTTTCTAACAACTTTCATTTCATCAGCCCAGGGTGGAAAATCTATTTTTCTGTGGGACTTTACCAGTGTGAATCATGGTGAATATCCCAGCCCCTGACTTTGTCCCATAAAGAACAGGCCTCCCTCTGTGAGCTCAGTGATAAGAGCATGTTAGATGGGAGATTAAGGCTCTTAACAGAATTGGCATGTGGCCATCTATACAGCACTCATCCACTTACTAATCAATCATTCATAACCTAGCTTGTGTTGAGATATTCTCAGAGGCTGTTACACTTATTATGAGGAGTCAGGGATGCATTGTAGCTGTCACATTGGGTTCTGATGACCCTATCTGGGGGCCGAATCCCGAATCCCTACCGTAACTGTCACATTTGCTTTAAGAACACTCTCCTTGTACCATCATCTGATTTCCCAAGAACAGAAGCATTTGGTCTTGGTGTTACAAATTATAATGGATCTTTGTAGAGATGTGAGGGGAGAGAAGGACCAAAGAGAAGAGTGAGAAAGTGTAAGAGCAATGAAGAATTCAAACTCTGTGGTAAGAGTAAAAGAATTTAGGCTGTGGAAAGAATGAAAGCCATATTTATCTTCTTTCTTCAACATGTCCTAATTAGACCAGACTCTCCTTGTGGAAAATTAATGCAGACACTGTTGGCCATCTACCCAAATCCATTCTCTCTTGAGCCTATTCCATGATGGCAGAGTCCCAGGTTGAAGAGTATTTGCCTGCCTTCGTGAGATGTTATATTCAAGGAAAGCCATCCTGTCTTCAGCCCAAGACGAGTGTATCTCGATTAGGCTAAGCTGAGTACGGTTAACTACATTCTTCCTGCCAGTGACTGACTTGGGGAAGGGCATATGACCTAATTCTGGCCATGAGATTTGAGGAGAAGCCTGTTGGTAGAACTTCTGGGAAATGTTTTCTATTTCTACCTCTGGATGTTGATGTGTGACATCATAATGGATAGAGCTGCTGCCACCTTCTGAACAGCGATGAAGTGAACTAGATCATGTGCTGAGCATGGAGTGGCAGTCTTTCTCAAATGGCTCCAAATTCTTCGATACTTTTCCCACAAGAGATGGGATCTATGTACCCTCTCCTGAAATCTGGGAGGGCTTTTACATACTTCAACCAATAGAATGTGACAGAAATCTCACTAGGTCATAAAAGGCCATGCAACTTGTGTCTCGTTCTCTTCTAAACATCATCCATGGCATGTTCAATTTAAGGAAAGCCATCTATAATGTAAGACTTTTGACTACCCTGAGACCACCATGCTGGAGAAACCAAGTGTAGATGTTCTGGTTGCCAGTCTCAGTGAAGCCCAGCCCTCGAGCATCCCAAGGTTCCAGACATGTGAGAAAGCCATCTCAGAAGTGTAATTCCAGCCCCTGCTGTCCCAGTGCCCAGCAGTTTGAGGCACCTCCAGTTGTTAAGTCACCCCCAGCTTTTCAAGGTACCTCCAGATGAGGGCCCAGAATCATGTAGCAGAAACAAACCATCCCTGCTATCCCCTGACAAAAGTCCTGACCTGCAGAATCCATGCACATAATAAGACGGTTAACACACCACTATGTTTTTGAAGTTGTTTATTTAGGCAGCAAAAGTAACTGGAACAAATGGCAAAGTAAAAAGATGGAAAAACCTGGTTGCTTGATGGCAACACTGTGCTAAATGAACCAACCCTGGAGCTGCCTCCTCTCTGGGCTTCTAGTTGTGTGAGCTAATCAGCTCCTGTGGTGTTTAAGTTCTTTTGAGATGGTGTATTAGTTTGCTAGGGTTGCCGTAACAAAATACCCCAGGCTGAGCATCTTAAACTACAGAAATTTATTTTCTCATAGTTCTGGAAGCTGCAAGTCCAAGATCAGGGTGTCAGCTGGGTTGGTTTTTTCTGAGGCCTCTCTCCTTGGCTTGTAGGTGGCCACCTTCTTGCTGTGTCCTCACATGCATGACCTTTTCTCTGTGCACCCACATTCTTAGTGTTTCTCTGTGTGTCCAAATTTCCTCTTACAAGGACACCAGTCAAATTGGATTAAAGCTCACCCCAGGGACTTCCCTGATGACGCAGTGGTTAAGAATCTGCCTGCCAATGCAGGGGACACGGGTTCGAGCCCTGGTCCAGGAAGATCCCACATGCCGCAGAGCAACTAAGCCCATGCACCACAACTACTGAGCCTGCGAGCCACAACTACTGAGGCCGTGTGCCATAACTACTGAGGCCCGAGCCCATACTCTGCAACAAGAGAAGCCGCCACAGTGAGAAGCCCGCACACCGCAATGAAGAGTAGCCCAGGCTCACCACAACTAGAGAAAGCCTGCGTGCAGCAACAAAGACCCAATGCAGCCAAAAATAAATAAATTATTATTTTTTTTAAAAGCCCACCCTAATGGTCTCATTTTAACGCAATCACCCTTTTAAAGACTATCTCTAGATACAGTCACATTCTAAGGTACTAAATGTTTAGGGCCTCAACATATGGATTGAGCGGAGACACAATTCAGACCATAATAGATGGGCTCCTTGCTGCTGAAATCATCCTTAAAAATAATATGAGAGGAAAATAAATCACTCTAACATAACAAATACTGGAAAACCTCAAGAATTAAAGAAAGAGCAATATGAAAGAATAACTCCAAGGATGTCAATGACTGGAACTGGGGTTATAATGGCAGCCAGGTAGACATTCTCTCTCCTACTCTGACATCTCTGACTCTCTCTGGGGCTTACCTTCATTCTCTAAAGAGCCACCACACTGAGCATTATCTTGTTGTTTTCATATGAAATACAACAGGCTCCCAGTGAATTATAGGAATGTTGAGGGGAATAAAGCTACAACTGGCAGAGCTCCACACACCTGTTTAGGGAGAGCAGTAATGCTCCTAGTGCTACGTGAAAGGAGCACTAAGGCTTCTTGGCTTCCTGGAGCTGCCCACGACATGCTTTCCCACGTTTCGACCCAACCTGAGACATGCTGCACCTTACGATACCAAGAGAAAAATGAACCATGAGCTAATCTGGTGAGAGAAAAGACATACGGTAGCTTCATGGGGAAATAGTTGTGAAAACTACAGACACTGAAGCTTCTGCTATTAACAAGCCTAAAAACTCACATCACATGTGGACTTTAAAATAATTCTCTCCCTTAAAAACAAAAAACAGGGAGTAACCTAAAAACTGAAATGTAAATAAATCAGGATGTATCCACAAAAGATATATTATTCAGTCATTTTAAAAGAATGTAGTGGAGGGCTTCCCTGGTGGCGCAGTGGTTGAGAGTCCGCCTGCCGATGCAGGGGACACGGGTTCGTGCCCTGGTCCGGGAAGATCCCACATGCCGCGGAGCGGCTGGGCCCGTGAGCCATGGCCGCTGGGCCTGCGCGTCCGGAGCCTGTCCTCCGCAACGGGAGAGGCCACAACAGTGAGAGGCCCGCGTGCCACAAAAAAATAAAAATTAAAAAAAGTTAAAAAAAAAAAAAAGAATGTACGGGGGCTTCCTTGGTGGTGCAGTGGTTGAGAGTCCACCTGCCGATGCAGGGGACATAGGTTCGTGCCCCAGTCCGGGAGGATCGCACATGCCGTGGAGCGGCTGGACCCGTGAGCCATGGCCGCTGAGCCTGCACGTCTGGAGCCTGTGCTCCACAACAGGAGAGGTCACAAGAGTGAGAGGCCCGCGTACCACAAAAAAAAAAAAGAATGTAGGGAATTCCCTGGTGGTCCAGTGGTTAGGACTTGGTGCTTTCACTGCTGGGGCCTGGGTTCAATCCCTGGTTGGGGAACTAAGATCCCACAAGCTGAGTGGTGCAGCCAAATAAATAAGTAAATAAATACAAGAATGTACTAGAAGGGAGATCAGGATCGTGGAGTAAGAAAGAGGACATAGAGCTCACCTCCCCCAACAAACACATCAAAAATACATCTAAATGTATAACAGTTCTCAAGGAAAACTAACAGGAAACCGGCAGAAGGACTCCTGTACAACGAAGGCTGTAAGAAAGATATACACATAATTGGGCAGGACAAGAAGAAAAGTATCAGGTAGGAACCTGCGCTGGTGGAAAGGGACTAAGAGGAAAAGAGAGATCACACGGGCGGACACTCGTCCTGAGGAATGAGCAGGTCAAGCCACAGACTGGGCATCCCAGTCCTGGGGTCCTACACGTAAGACACAAGCCCCCTTGGCTGCTTGAAGAACTGCTGAGACAGAGAGAAAGACACCACTCGTGAGGAGTACACACGTGCTGGCTTGTCCCCAGGCAGGGCAAAGAGAGGTCTGCCCTAGTGGCTGCTACCTCACCGTGCTCCCCAGTCCAAGCAAAGCAAACACTCCAGCTCCTCTCACTCCACACCATAGCTTGGCACTGAATCTAGAGCAGTCAGGTCCTGGGAAAAGACCTGATCTAGGGACACAGAGGTGACGAGGTGTGGTCCAGGTGGGGCAGCACAGCCATTGTTGATGCTTACTCAAATAGCACCCCAGAAGCAGCCCAGACTTCTGATGGTGGCATGGCTGCCTGAATTCCTGCTACTGTCCCGCCACACTCCCAAGTCCAAGCCAAGCAAACGTCTGGCCCTGTCCACTCCACACCACAGCCTAGCACTAGATCTGGGACAGCCATGACAGGAAAAAGGGTACAACCGTGAGCTGCATCTGAGCAGAGCCACAGATGCCTACACAGGCAGCATGTCAGACCTCTGTAAGTGCACAAGCCCTACTTGCTTCAGCACTCCCCTCCTTTGGGGCGAAGGCCGCAGTGTGGGGAGAAGGAAAAACACACACTTAAAGGGAATACAACCAGCTTGAGGCCAACCCTCAGGGCTTCCATTCTAGTAACTTGGGAGTGGACCCCACTCTTGACAGGGCTGTGATGGCCACTGATTAGAGAGGAAGTCCTGCCTCACACCCTGCACAGGCTCTAGATCCTCCATCACCAGCCACACCCCTTAGCAAGGTGACAGCAGCCAGCACACCCTGAGGAAAGATGTGACTGGTGTCCATATCAAATCCAGCCTTCCCACCAAAAGCACTGGGCAAACATATTCTATATAGGGATGTTCCCACATAAGAACACCCCTTCAAGACCACAATAGGTAACTGTTTTACCTAAATTCATAGTGACAGAGAAAGTTAAGAAAAATGAAAAGGCAGAGGAGCTACTCTCAGTTAAAAGAACAAGAGGAAACACCTGAAAAAATAAATAATGAAACAAACAATCTATAAGACAAAAAATTTTAAATGTTGATTATAAAAATGCTAACTGAATTAGGGAAGTGAACTGACCTAAACACAGTTCATTTTAACAAAGAACTAGAAAATATATTAAGAAGACCCAATCAAAACTAGATAATTCAATATCTGAGATAAAAAGCACTCTAGAAGCAATAAGTAACAGACTAAATGACACAGAAGGACGCACAATGATCTGGAAGATAGAGTAATGGAAATCACCCAATCAGAATAGCAGATAGAAAGACAAATGAAGAAAACAAAAGCAACATATGAGATCTATGGGATAACATTAAAAGTGCCAACATGCACATCGTAGGGGTGAGAAGGATATCAAAAACATATTTGAAGAAATTAGGGCTAAAAACTTCGAAAACCTAAAGAAGGAAACAGATACCAGATAAAGGAAGCACAGAGCTTCCCAAACAAGATGAACCCAAACAGACCCACCGCAAGACATATCATAATTAAAATGACAAAAGCTAAAGCTAAAGAGAGGATTCTAAAGACAGCAAGAGAAAAACAAAGAGTCATATACAAGGGGATCCCCATAAGGCTATCAGCTGATTTCTCGGCAGAAACTTTGCAGGCTAGAAGGGAGTGGCATGATATACTCAAAAGGCTGAAAGGAAAAACCTGCAACTTAAGATACTCTACCCAGCAAGATTATCATTTAGAATAAAAGGAAAGATAAAGAACTTCTCAGACAAGCAAAGAATTCATCAATACTAAATCTACACTAGTGGCATGGACATATATACACTACCAAATGTAAAATAGATAGCTAGTGGGAAGCAGCTGCATAGCACAGGGAGATCAGCTCGGTGCTTTGTGACCACCTAGAGGGGTGGGATAGGGAGGGTGGGAGGGAGGGAGACGCAAAAGGGAAGAGATATAGGAACGTATGCATATGTATAGCTGATTCACTTTGTTATAAAGCAGAAACTAACACACCATAGTAAAGCAATTATACTCCAATAAAGATGTTAAAAAAAAGAAAGGAAGAAAGAAATGTTGAAGGGCCTTCTCTAAACAGAAAAAAAGTAATAAGAATCTATAGGAAAGGGAAAATCCCAATAAGAAAGGCAAATATATAGTAAGTTGAAAAAAACGTAAATAAGCCAGTACGTAGATTAAAAAATAAAAAATTGTAAAAGCAAATATAACTACAACAAATAGTAAAGGGATAAGCATTAAGATGTAAAATATGGGGCTTCCCTGGTGGCGCAGTGGTTGAGAGTCCACCTGCAGATGCAGGGGACACAGGTTCGTGCCCTGGTCCGGGAAGATCCCAGGTGCCGCAGAGCGGCTGGGCCCATGAGCCACGGCCACTGAGCCTGCACGTCCGGAGCCTGTGCTCCGCAACGGGAGAGGCCACAGCAGTGAGAGGCCCACGTACCACAAAAAAAATAAAAAATCATGGTACTGGCACAGAAAACAGATACATAGATCAGAGGAACAAACTAGACAGCCCAGAAATAAACCCTAACACCTATGGTCAATTAATCTATGACAAAGGAGGTAAGAATACACAATAGAGAAAAGACAGTCTCTTCAATAAATGGTGCTGGGAAACCTGGACAGTCACACGTAAAACGATAAGATTTGAACATTCCCTCACACCATATACAAAAATAAACTCAAAATGGTATAAAGACCCAAATATAAGAACAGAAACCATAAAAGTCCTAGAAGGTAACATAGGCAGAACACTCTTTGACATAAATCATAGCAATATTTTCTTGGATCACTCTAAGGCAAAACGAATAAAAGCAAAAATAAACAAATGGGACCTAATCAAACTTACAAGCTTTTGCACAGCAAAGAAAACCACTGACAAAATAAAAAGACAACCTACAGAATGGGAGAAGATACTTGCAAATGATGTGACCAACAGGAGTTAATATCCAAAATATACAAACGGCTCATACAACTCAACATCACAAAAAAAAACAGCCCAATCAAAAAATGGGCAGAAGACCTGAATAGACATTCCAAAGAAGACCCAGAGATGGCTAACAGGCACATGAAAATATGTTCAGTGTTACTAATTATGAGAGAAATGCAAATAAAAACAACAATAAGATATCACCTCATACTTGTCAGAATGACCACCATCAAAAAGTCTACAAATAACAAATGGAGAGGATGTGGAGAACACGGAACCTTTGTGCACTGTTGGCGGGAATGCAATTGGTGCAGCCACTGTGGAAAACAGTATGTAGTTTCCTCAAAAAAATTAAAAATAGAGCTACCATAGGATCCAACAATCCCATTCCTGGGCCTATATCTGGAAGAAAATCATAATTCGAAAAGATACATGCACCCCAGTGTTCACTGCACCACTATTTACAATAGCCAAGACATGGAAGCAACCTAAATGTCCATCAACAGATGAACAGACAAAGAAGATGTGGTACATATATATATATAATGGAATATTACTCAGTCATAAAAAAGAATGAAATAATGCCATTTGCAGCAACCTGGATGGACCTAGAGATTATCACACTAAGTGCAGTCAGTCAGACAGAAAAAGACAAATACCATATATCACTTATATGTGGAATCTACAAAAAATGATACAAATGAACTAATTCACAAAACAGAAACAGACTCACAGACTTAGAAAACAAACTTATGGTTACCAAAGAGGAAAGGAGGCGGGAGGATAAATTAGGAGTTTGGGATTAACATACACACACTACTATGTATGAAATAGATAATCAACAAGGACCTACTGTACAGCACGGGGAACTCTATTCAATACTCTGTAATAAGCTATATGGGAAAAGAATTTGAAAAAGAATAGGTACATGTACATGTATAACGGAATCACTTTGCTGTACTAACACAACATTGTAAATCAGCTATAATATAAAATAGATTTTTTAAAAAATAAAGTGATATTAAACTAGAAAACACATATGGATCTGTGGACTTCTGGCAAAAACCCACTGCCCAGGGTGTTCTGTCAAGGCAGACAGGGATTCATAGGACTAAGATTCTTTCGTAAATCGGACAATAATCCTATGGCAGTATAAACATTGACACTTTCCCTCTTGTTAGCACCTTGATAATAGTTCATTTTATATATCTGGGTTTCTAAAACCTACTTTATCATCATATCTGCTATACCATATAGCAGGGTCTTCCATATAACAGGCATTTAATAAATAGATGTCCAACCAATGAATGGTATCTCCAGTATCATCAACATATGGCAATTATTTTCTGATGGCTACTAAAGAAGCCTAAGTCCTGAGTCACAAGTGTCAGGGCCAATATCTAAACGTGAACTTCTCAATTATCTCTGCCTTTCCCATTGCACATCTTCAAGCTCTTTTTTTTTTTCCTGTATGCGGGCCTCTCACTGTTGTGGCCTCTCCCGTTGCGGAGCACAGGCTCCAGACGCGCAGGCTCAGCGGCCATGGCTCACGGGCCCAGCCACTCTGTGGCATGTGGGATCTTCCTGGACCGGGGCACGAACCCGTGTCCCCTGCATCGGCAGGCGGACTCTCAACCACTGCGCCACCAGGGAAGCCCATCTTCAAGCTCTTCACGCCATGTTTCCAGTGACAACAGCCACATCTCCTGAGGCTACACAGCCTTGGCAGAGCCCACCACCGTAAATCAATCTCCAGAGCTAGATTCAAGAGGATACATTTAAGTCACAAAAGAACGCAGGTCAGGACTTCCCTGGTGGCGCAGTGGTTAAGAATCTACCTGCCAATGCAGGGCACGTGGGTTCGAGCCCTGGTCCAGGAAGATCCCACATGCCGTGGAGCAACTAAGCCCGTGTGCTACAACTACTAAGCCTGTGCTCTAGAGGCCGTGAGCCACAACTAATGACCCCATGTGCCACAACTACTGAAGCCTGCATGCCTAGAGCCCATACTCTGCAACAAGAGAAGCCACCACAATGAGAAGCCCGCACACCACAACGAAGAGTAGCTCCCGCTTGCCACAACTAGAGAAAGTCTGCGAACAGCAACGAAGACCCAATGCAGCCAAAAATAAATAAATAAATATTTTTAAAAAAGAATGCAGGTCAGAGTTGTAATTATGATCAGTGAAGTAGACTTTAGTGTGTTATGCATAATTAAGTGACTGTAGGGCTGCTCACTGTATATCAGCTCAAAAAACGTCTCTTTCTGTATGGGAATAAAAATGAGACATGAGGAGATTGTTGTATCTAGTGAACACTTGACTTTGAAATAACTACCATTTCCATACCCTGGTAACGTAGACTGAACCTGCCCACCTGTTGCCTTTGCCCTTGACAAGTTCAAGGTATTAGAACTACTAAGGTCATAAACCACTCAGAGGGTCTAAGACTATGGCCTGGTCAGAACTCACACTGTCAGACTTGCTTAAAATCCAAAGGGGATTGAAAAAGAAGATCTTGCTTTTTCTCTGGAAAGTTCCCAATGCTTAAAACAATTTAGAACACACCTGCAACAAACAATGGATTTCCACCCAAGCTTTATCTCATACACACCTAGTTTACTTACTGCCTATTCATTTTTCTCAGCAGGGCCCCACACATCTCCACCCCTTGACCAGAACTGAAGAAATTCTCACACCATCGGTTCAGTCAGCTGCATGGGGACGAAGAAATATCCTACTCTGCTTAAAACGCTGGCTTAGACAGAGTGAAAACAGTCAGCGAGCCTCGTTTTCTTAATTGCATATTTGATTGAATGTTATTAAAAGAACTGTTGAAGTTATGAAATTCCATGCTCATATGAGGTTTAGGATGGGGTGGCTAAGGACACATAAAAAGAGTTATGCTGATTCTTCTTTTCTTAGTAATAACAATTAACACTCAGATACTGCTTTTCATCTCCACCCCTCTTTACAAATATTAACTGTATAATTTCACTAAATTAACTGCAAAGAGAGAGTCAGAAATGGCCCTGTAATTGTCCAGTCACTTTGGAGCATTAATTGTCTCTTAAAATGACATACGACACCCTAGAGTCTATGTTTTAACCTGGTTTAAAGGAAGGTAAGAAAGGAGGGAAGGAGGAAAAAAGATCATATTCTAAAATAACAGAGATCTCAGAAGCCTACCTAGGATTCTAGGGAAATATCCTGTGGATTTAGAATGTGGAATTGAAATACTTAATGAACTGAATGACATACCTCAGTTTTGAAAAGTATTGTTATGCTTAGCATATTACAGTTTGTATTAAAAACAAAAACAAAACAGGAAAGGTTCCAAATCCCTCCTAGCAGAGAAAAAGTTCCTCCAAATTAAAAAAAATATATTTTGAACAGAGTGAGTATACAAATTTAACATAAACAAAAGGCATACTATCTGTTGTCACTGTTGGTAATAATTTTACAGCTCACCACTATCTTGAGTCATTTTCTTGGGAAAGCCTCTCTAAATAATGAAAATAGCTATCAGTTGTTAAATATATACTACATGTGAGGCATCATGCTAAGTACTTCAAAAACACTGATTCTGGGACTTCTCTGGACTTCCCTGGTGGCACAGTGGTTAAGAATCCACCTGCCAATGCAGGGGGCACAGGTTCGAGCCCTGGTCCGAGAATATCCCACACGCCGCAGAGCAACTAAGCCCATGCGCCGCAACTACTGAGCCTGCGTTCTAGAGACCTCAAGCCACAACTACTGAGCCAATGTGCCACAACTACTGAAGCCCGCGTACCTAGAGCCCATGCTCTGCAACAAGAGAAGCCACCGCAATGAGAAGGCTGTGCACCGCAACAAAGAGCAGCCACTGCTCGTAGCAACTAGAGAAAAAGCCCGCACGCAGCAACGAAGACCCAACGCAGCCAAAAATAAATAAATAATTAATTTTTTAAAAAAACGACACTGGTTCAACTCAGTTTCCCTAGCCTGCAAAGTGAAGGAATTATCTAGAGCAGGAATCAGCAAACTACAGCCTATTGTCTAAATACAAACACTGTTTTTGTGAATGATGCTTTATTGGAACATATCCATGCCCATTCATTTACAAATTGTCTGTGACTGCTTTCCCACTCCCAGGGTAATAGCCACTATTTATATAACACATGACCCACGAAGCTTAAAATATTTATGATCAGTTCTTTTAGAGAAAAAGTTTGACATCCTCTGATCTAGAAGATGACTTCAAAGGACCTTCAAATACTAATATCCTATGCCTCCGACTCTTGAGTGTTGAGATGAGCTGCATCAACAAGCAAAAACAGTATATTGGCCTCTATTTGCCTATGTGTTGTTACGTAGGCTTCTATATTTTGTTAGTTCTTTAGGAAAATAGTCTTCATGTTTCTAATTCTAAAATAATTCACGTATCAGCCCATTGTTGAGAGCTAACAACTTGAGTCAATTCAAATTTAAACCATATACTGTCGATAACACCCACATCAAGTATTAAAAAGCATATTTATAGGACTCTAATAAACTACACTAATAAAAATCAAATTCTGTCACCTCTTCCCTCACTCTCTCAGTTCATTGCTTCTTCTCCATTTTCTCTGCCGTCCTCATTGCCTGTTGCCACTTTACCTCATACTTGAACTGCCGCTTGATTGACCACCATTCAGCCCAACCCCACGCATAAAGCAGGGTTCCACCCATCTGAAAACCAAGACTCACCTTTTGGAAGAATCAGTGCTAGGGATGTAAGAACTTCTCTTAAATGCTTTCATTGAATGTCCAGAATTAGAAACAATGAAGAAAGAGCTACCCCATTTTTTTCATATCCTCTCATATTCATGGTTAAGTTTCACACGGGGTCCAAGAGGTGAAAATTTGATAGAATGCGTGATTGGGATGGGAATTTACAAGGCTTTAAACATTCTTTGTCACTATAGCTATTTTAGAAAGGCCTGGGAATGCCTCAGTTTCACACATAATTTGATTTCCTGCACAAGCTTGGGTTCTCAAAGAAAAATCACTCTGAAACAGAGCCATGGTGTAGAGAGGACATGAGGACACTGTGCTACAGAAGGCTGGCAAGTTACAGTTTCAGCATGGACGCGGCACAGTCTCAAGGATGTATTTTTCACCTCAGTAAAAATCAGGTGCTAGATTTTAGTATTGTTTATGAGACCTTTTTTTTTCCTATTTACCCTAAAATACTAATTGTTCCTTCAACTGATTGAATCCCTAACTTTTCTATCCAATTTATTAATAGCCTTCATTGGGTTCACTCTAACATGCTTTAGGGCTGACCCAATAATCATCTAGATTTGGTTATTATTACAGTTTAAGCATTATTTTAAAAAGTAAAAGTACCGTCTTTATCTCTTTAAGTAACAACTTTTGAGAATATCATCAATATATCATTTAAATACCACCTTTATCCATCCACGTAGAAGACTGACATTAGAAAGAAAAAAAGACTATAAAACAACCAAATTTTTACATGGAATTAAAATGATTTTATTCTATACTCTTTCTTATACTAATTCTGTGCTAAATCTTCCTGTGAGTCTCCAGAAGTAGGCAACTGAACTGAGATACTTTCTTTAATGTATTACAGTAGTTACAGCCTCTGACACACTGCTCATGTTTATCTTTTTTTGTTGTTTTTGCTCCATCTAATTGTGCTTAGTTCTTCGTGATTTCTTATAGTTCACTGACCTTCTTTAAGGGGAGTTTTCCGAATTTTTTGTCAATTCATAGGTATCCATTTCTCTGTGGTCAGTTACTGTACGCTTATTAGTTTCCTTTGGTGGTGTCATGATTCTCTGATTATTCGTGAACCTTATATCTTTGCTTTGGTGTCTGTTCATTTGAAGAAGTGATCACCTCTTTCAGTCTTTACAGGTTTGCTAAGGCAAGGAAATCCAGTCAAGTCGGAGGTTCAAGAAGGATCACTGGTAGCATCTTTGGGTGGAGAGGCCTTCTTGTCAGGGTCTCTGACTGGGCGGGGCCCCTGCCCATGCTCTCAGGCCAGGTGGGGCCACTGGCTGGATTTTAGAGTTGAGGAAGTCTGTTGGCTGGGCTCCAGTCAGGCAGCAGTGCTGACTGGGCTTTGCATTTAGGCAGGACCTCTGGCTGGGCTCCCCGGTTGGGCAGTGCCACTGGCTGGACTCTGCAGTCACATGGGGTTACAGGCTCAGCTCTACAATCAAGTGGGGTGATGCCTGGGCTCCTCAATTGCCTTTCATCAGCAGGGCCACAGGCTGCGCCCCTTGGCTGGACGGTGGCACTGGTTGGACTCTGTGACTGGGTGGGGCTGCAGGCTGGGCTCTGCAATCACCCTTGGTTGGGTGAGACCACAGGCTGTATGCCCTTGCTATGTGGTAGTAGTAGCTGAATTCTGTTTTCAGGTGGGACCTCAGGTTGTGCTCCTTTGTCAGGTAGGGCCATAGGCTGAGCTCCACAGTTTAGCAGGGCTGCTGGCTTAGCTCTCCACTAAGTTAAGGCCACATGCTGGCTGAGAACGCTTACAGCCATGCTGCCTGGCCAGATGGAGCCACTGGCTTGGCTTCACAAGGGAGCAAAGCCACTGACTGGGCTTCTGTTCAGGTGAAGTCACCAGCAGGGAGGAGGTGCCACCACCAAGATCTGAGCATGGGTCACTATCAGCTCAGCTTCCCTTTTTTCCTACCTGATCCCAGGTGGTCTGGCCTTGCAGTCCCCCAGTGTTTCTTGTCAGGCAAGAAACACTGGGCAAGCTGGATGCCTGTCTCAGGCTCTCTTTCCCCCACTGCAGAAACTGAGGGCTTAGGGAAACCCTCTCAGTGTAGCACTGTGTCGACCTGGCATAGGGGCAACTGGGCAAAGTGAAACTGCTCCTTACCCTTTCAATGCAGCTTTTCTTAGTTTTTTCCTCCAAGGGGGTGTTTCAGCCTCTGTGATTTTTCACAAAGGCATTCTTGTTGTGAATAGCTGCTATTCCTTATTTTTGTGACGGGAACTAGAGCGGGGAACCTCCTATTCTGCCATCTTGCTGATGTCACTCCCAAGTTTATCTGCTATAAAATGTTACTGGAGAGACCTACATGCTTCTTGTACTACATGGTTTCTCATCTTTCCCCTGAAACATATGTAGAATCTATACCACTTTCATAAGTTCTTATACTCTAATAAGTAGACTCCTTTCAGAAGCAGATAGGCTCCAAGCAATACCCTGTGTGTCAACATCAATCTGAAGGCCAAAAACTCACAAAAGACACTGGAAAAGGTGAACACCTCTGCATCAATGGCAAGTACAGCTCTTTCCAGTTAAAACCCCATGTTGTTCTGATAATGGAAAGAGATTGAAACCAGGAGGACACTGATAAAAGGCACAGTAGGAAGAGGGAATCTTGTTCTTTTTTTTTTTTATGTAAACCCTGTTTAGAATGTAATCATAAGAACTAGTTTGCTGAAGTATCGATTGCTCTGCTTTATGCTTTACATACATTATCTCATTTAATCCTCTTAAGAGCCTTAGGAGCTGGGACCTATCATCTCCATATTTACACATGAGGGAACCCAGATGAAGCACGGCAAGAGATGGAGAACAAGCATCAACGGGGTCTGGATGATTCTTTAAACTGGGCTTGAGACTCTCTTCGTTTTGACACTCATGACATGTCCTAGACGTCAAAGTTCAATAAAGCCTAAAATGCAAAAAGTCAGACCAGTGTTTGTCCTTTTTATGTTCCTCCAGAACCCTAAAGCCTTCTATTTAAAATGGGGTCCTGGAACAGGTGAAAATACATATTTTACTAGAAAGTGAGTAATCTACTGATATTTGACTTTTAAAAGTTAGCAGAGATCAGAGACAAGCATGTAACACATTTCTCTTGTCCCTTCTCCATGTGTGTTAGATTTCCTAGGTCACAGCCACACCAACCTTTAGGAACATGTGTGTAGGCCAAATTCACACAGACTGCACTAAGCTATCTTCCTGACATAGGCCTTGAGGGATGTGGTAAAGGCAAAGAGAGCAGAGTTTCTGGGCCTTTGGTTATGCAAAGAAGACTCAGAGCCAAGTTTGGAAGCATAATAATTACTCTGCGTAATAAAGTGAAAGGAATTTTTTTTTTTAGAGAGTAGTGACTTGTAAGAGACAAGGAGGCTGAATCACTGTGGGTACATGTGGCTTACGGAATATTCTTAAGGAAGAGGAATGTCTAATATTCACATATAAATCATAAATAGGACTGCAATATTAAATTTCCCCACCTCCCTAATTCTTCAGGAAAGTTAGCTTGAGTCCACTAAACCACTAAATCACTCTCCCTTCCTTGGAAAAAAGTAAGTGAAGGGATAGGAAGAAAGAACAGAAACAGCCTTCTTCATTCTTTCAGAAGAGTGGAACTTCCTGTTTTATAGGCTAGAAGAAATGCAGGAAGAGGATGAGAATTGTGTCACATGGAAGCAAGGAAAGAAAAACACCATGGCCATCAGTTTAAAAAGCTTGCAAACCCATGCCACTGTTTTTTTCATGCCTATATAGGAAATTACTGCCTATAGAAAAAGTGAAGAAATGTGTTCCTGGAACTTATTTGAACCAGACCGGCCAGTCCCCAGCTCTGACCTTATTCTACCATTTATCTCCCTGAGAGGGTCCAGAGAGCAAGGAACTCAGCTAGTAGACACCAGAGTTAAACTCTAGTGAACTTTTCAGTCCACATTTTCCACACACCCACCTTCCTAAGCTGATTTAGCATCAGGATTCATGCAGAGCTCAATTCTTTTTTTTTTTTTCCAATTCCAGAATTTATTAACTGTACAATTGTTTAATTTCTGAACCCATCTGGGACTCAGTTTTATAGCTTGCAATTGGGAAGGGCTTTTTTTTTTTAACATCTTTATTGGAGTATAATTGTTTTACAATGGTGTTAGTTTCTGCTGTATAACAAAGTGAATCAGCTATACATATACATATATCCCCATATCTCTTCCCTCTTGCATCTCCCTCCCACCCTCCCTATCCCACCCCTCTAGGTGGTTGCAAAGCACTGAGCTGATCTCCCTGTGCTATGCGGCTGCTTCCCACTAGCTATCTATTTTACATCTGGTAGTGTGTATATGTCCATGCCACTCTCACTTCGATCCAGCTTACCCAGAGCTCAATTCTTTTGAACTTACTTACAAGTTCTATCATTATACTTGCCCACATTATGCAAGCAGTTTGCAATCTCCCCTAATTCTCCAGCTTTAATTATACAATTGAACAAGCCAAAACCTCATTTTTCCCAGGAAACATTAAACATTACCATCTTAATGAAATTCTTAATGACATGGTCCACTATGCATGCCAATGACCGGTAGTAGCTGGGCCCCTAGCTTATCACTGGGCAAGGCAATTGGACAAATGCTCTTTCTTTTGTCAGTCACCAGGAATGGCAACCCCCACCCCACACTTTTGACTGGAATGATAATTCCACAAGACCGGAAGATGGGTCACAGCAAGATGCATGGATATAATTAAGATCGGAGAGAAAGAGTTTAAATGAAGTAGGAATTGATCTTAACCTATACAAATCAAAACTTATTTTCAAAGCTGAATGAGCTCACTTAAACTTTTCTTGCCAATTAAAAAAAAAAAGTTATCAACTGTCCTTCTTTTCTCCAGAAACTAGAGGTCTGAGGGATAAATAGCTCTCTTCTCAACTAACTTTTCAGGACTGAAGACAGGAAATGGTCAAAATATAAGAAACTTAGGGGACTTCTGAAATTTTCAGCATAGTTCATGGGTGACTCTTCAATTGTCTATTCTTTCCCAACTGCATTTTTCAAATGCCCTTGTTGCATAAATCTCAGGTCTTATATACACCACACACTGTCAAAGGCCAAAGTGACTGGCTGCCAAAAGCTAAAATGGAAGGAAAGCAAACCTGTTCACACATTTGTTCAAATAGCATGGACATCAATGTCCCGTGCCAAGTAAATACCAAATTAAAGTACTTAATAATAGCCACTATTTATATAACAAATTCCCAGTCCCCAAACCCTGTCAGATCTTTGCATTGCCAGAAACATGTCAAGATGCCAAAACATTTATGGTACTTTAGAGAAATTAATTGCTACATATATCACAGTACCTAACTGAGTAACTATTATTTCTCATCCTCTCAAGTTCTTCTGTTTTTCTACAAAAGGAACTAAAGGCAATGGAAAATTATGTTTGTAAAGTTTTTAGCAGCTTTGTTGGAATACAATTCATCTATCATGTAATTCACCCACTTAAAGTATAGAATTCAATGGTTTGGGGTATATTATATAATTAATTTTTTAATTGTGGAAAAATATATCTATCATAAAATTTGCCAATTTTTAAAACTTTTTTAAGTATAAATTTATTTATTTTTGGCTGTGTTGGGTCTTCGTTGCTGTGTGTGGGCTTTCTCTAGTTGCAGTGAGCAGGGGCTACTCTTCATTGCGGTGTGCAGGCTTCTCATTGCAGTGGCTTCTCTTGCAGGGAAGCACAGGTTCTAGGGCACACGGGCTCAGTAGCTGTGGCTTGTGGGCTCTAGAGCGCAGGCTCAGTAGTTGTGGCACATGGGCTTAGTTGCTCCGCATCACATGGAGTCTTCCCGGACCAGGGCTCGAACCCACGTCCCCTGCATTGGCAAGTGGATTCTTAACCACTGCACCACCAGGGAAGTACTGCCATTTTTAAATGTACGATCAATGCCATTAATTACATACAAAAAGTTGTGCAACCATTACCACTGCTTCCAAAAGCTTTTCATCACTCCAAATGGAAACTATATCACCGTTAAGTAATAACTCTCCCTTCCTCCTCCTTGCAGCCCCTAGAAACCACTAGTCTACTTTCTATCTATATGAATTTGCCTGTTTTGGATGTTTCATGTAAGTGGAATAAAACACTATTTGTCCGTTTGTGTCTGGCTCACTTCACTTAGCATACTGTCTTCAAGGTTCATTCATGTGATAGCATGTGCCAGGATTTCATTCCTTTTTATGGTGGAATAATATACCATTATATGTATATACTACATTTTGTTTATCCATTCATCTGTAATCATGTTGATTATAGGTTTTTTTTTTTAATAATTTGACTGCAGAGAATTGAGAAATCTCATACTTCAATTCATAGCACACTCTTGTCATCAGTCAAGATGTGTCCCTCTCTTGGGTTTTATTAATTTCTTCATCCCCAGAAGTCTCTCCTCCAATGGGCATGCATGCTAATGTGTTTTATGTAGATCCTTAAATATGTATGTAGGTTTGTAAAATACAGAATTGTGTGTTGTTTTAATTTATATAAATGCATTTAATTTACATAAATCTGGGACTTCCCTGGTGGTCCAGTGGCTAAGGCTCCATGCTCCCAATGCAGGTAGCCCAGGTTCAATCACCGGTCAGGGAACTAGATCCCACCTGCCACAACTAAGAGTTTGCATGCCACAACTACAGATCCTGTGTGCCACAATGAAGATGCCACATGCCGCAACAAAGATCCAGCACAGTCAAATAAATAAATATTTTTTAAATTTACATAAATCTCATTCTGTTTCTTTTTCACTCAACTCTATGTTTGTCAGGTCTACAGGTATTACTATGTCTAGTAAACTGTTAATGGTTTAATGAAATATGGCAGAAAGAGATTAAGTGGTTTCTTGTTATATTTTTTTCCATTGAGAGAGGTGACTCCCAGGGTAAATTCTGTACTTTTCTGTGAGCAGTGGACAAATCTCTTAATCCCTCCAAGTCTTAGTTTCTTCACCTGTATAATGAGGGGGTTACACCAGATGAGAGATCCTTATGGGCAGTATGCATCAAATGACCTAGGAAACTTTTCCAAAATAATGTGCTCAGCTCAACACCGCTAATCATCAGGGAAAAGCAAACCAAACCACAATGAAATATCACCTCAGATCTGTCAGAATGGCTATCATCAAAAAGACCACAAATAACAAATGTTGGCGAGGATATGGAAAAAAGGGAACCCTCATGCACTATTGGTAGAAATGTAAAATGGTACAGCCACTGTGAAAAAAAAGGTATAGAGGTTTCTCAAAAAAATAAAAATAGAAATACCATACGACCCAGCAATTCTACTTCTCGGTATACATGTGAAATAAAAACACTAATTCAAAAAGATACATGCACCCCAATGTTCATAGCAGCATTATTTACAGTTGTCAAGATATGGAAGCAACCTAAGTGTCCATCAACAGATAAAGAAGATGTGGTATATATACACAATGGAATACTACTCAGCCATAAAAAAAAGAACAAAATTTTGCCATTTGCAACAACATGGATGGACCTGGAGGGTATTATGCTTAGTGAAATACATCAGATGGAGAAAGACAAATACTATATGATATCACTTACATGTGGAATCTAAAAAAAATACAACAAACTAGTGAATAAAACAAAAAAGCAGATTCACAGATATAAAGAACAAATTAGTAGTTGCCAGTGGGGAGGGGGAGGGGCACTATAGGCGTGGGGGAGTGGGAGGTACAAACTACTGGGTGTAAGATAGGCTACAAGGATGTACTGTACAACATGGGGAATACAGCCAGTATTTTGTAACAATTGTACATGGAAAGTAACCTTTTAAAATTACATAAAAATGTTAAAAGTAATTAAAAAAACAGAACAAAATGATGTGTCCAATGCAACAGCAAAATTTAAGGCAGTAAAACCCTGGCATAAATAATAATATAATAATAAATCACCAAATGATTCTGATGTGCACCCGTGGTAAAAACCCTGGCACAAGATGGATCTCTGAGGGCTCTTCCCTTTAGTATACTAGGATTCTGTGAGTATAGGGAAAATCTCTCAGCAAAGGTCCTAAGTGAACCAGAGGCAAGAACCTAGCAATAAAGATGATGCCTGTGTCCCAGTTCTCTGTTTTCTAAATATAAAATCTATTTTAAAAGCATTTATGCTATTTTATTGCTAACTTCTATAAGGATTAACTGCTCCCTGGCTAACTCACTCTTCCACAACTCCTCAGGGCTCAATCCTTCCTTAGCTTGGATCATGCCCTCTGGTTCTTATATTTGATAAAAGCTGAAAGGCTGGGAACTTCTTTCATTTCTATTCCCATCAGAAGTTTGTGTAGCTCAACAGGGTCACCTCTGAGTTTCTGCTTTTGCAAGGAATACAGATCTGGTCCCTACACTCTGCTTTAAGAAGAAAATGCCTGTACTGTCGTACACATACAGTTCTGCTCATCCTCCATGCCTTGAACTGAATTCAAAAATCAGAACTAACCTTCCCAGTCTTGTATTTCTTGCCCCCAAATATTACTGTTAAAAATTTGGACAGGGCTTCCCTGGTGGCACAGTGGTTGAGAGTCCGCCTGCCTATGCAGGGGACACGGGTTTGTGCCCCGATCCGGGAAGATCCCACATGCCGCGGAGCGGCTGGGCCTGTGAGCCATGGCTGCTGAGCCTGTGTGTCCGGAGCCTGTGCTCCGCAACAGGAGAGGCCACAACGGTGAGAGGCCCGTGTACCGCAAAAAAAACAAAAACAAAAAAAACACACAGAAAATGGGAAGAAGAAAATAAAAATTACTATAATTCCACTGAGTGATACAATTTTCCCTCCCAAATATCACACTACCTAATTGTTCTAGTCAGTTCTGGCTGCTATAACAAAGTACTATAAACTGGGAGGTTTATAAACAGACACATATTTGCTCATAGTTCTGGAGGCTGGGAGTCCAAGATCAAGGTGCCAGTACAGTCGGGTTCTGGTGAGGACCCTCTTCTGGGCTGTAGACTGCCGATTTCTCATTATATCCTCAAGTGGCAGAGAGGAGGGGGAGGAAGCAAGCTGTCTCATGACTCATAAGGGCACTAATCTCATCATGGGGGCTCCACCCTCATGACTTCATCTAATCCTGATAACTTCTCAAAGGCCCCACCTCCTAATACCATCACATTGGGGGATAGGGTTTCAACATATGAACTGGGTCGGGGGTGGGGAGAGACACAAACATTCAGTTCTTAACACTCTTACCTATCTCCATTAGTGGTACCTTAATGGTCCTGTCACTCAGGCCCCAAACCCAGGAATTATGCTTGGTTCCTCCCTTTTCCTTACTTCCTCCAACCTCCAAATATATCCTGAATCTATCCTCATTTTTCTGTATCCATTCCTACTACCATAGGCCAAACTGCCATCTTCTCTTATCCAGGCTTCTCACTTAGCCTCCCCAAAAAATTGCTGAAGGAATGAAAAATATTGACTGACAGAACCAGGAAACAAAAATATACATGCTGGCTTGAAGAATTAGGCTAAAACTAACAAGATTGAATTTAAGACAAATAAACATAAGCCTCTGCATTTACTTTCCAAAATTCCATGGCACAAGTTACAAGTTGTATAAAGGACTTGGGTGATTTATTTGACTGCAAGCTCACTTAAGAAAACAATGTGATGTACCCAACTGAAAAAAAAAGTTCTTACTATTTAGTTGAATGAATAAAAAATGTACAGTCCAGTACAAAGGGCATAATATAATCCTTTTGTGCTGGTCACACACAATGATTCATTGTGGGCACCAGATTTAGATAGAGAGAGAGAGATAGATAGATAGATCAATCTCCATAATTGATAAAGAAGGATTCTGAGCAGAGCTAGACTGTGAGTAGTCATGTTGCTAGACAAGAGCAACAGCTGAAAGAACAGGGGGCAGTTATCTGGAGAAAAGAAGACTGAGGGTCTAAAGGGTACGCCCACACTTGGATGGACCTGGAGGGTATAATGCTTAGTGAAATAAGTCAGATGGAGAAAGACAAATACTACATGATATCACTTACATGTGGAATCTAAAAAAATAAAACAAACTAGTGAATAAAACAAAAAAGAAGCAGACTCACAGATATAGAGAACAAACTAGTTTCCTTCACTAAATATTTTTCAGTCTGTGACTTGATCAGCAGATCCATGACTACACATTCCTTGGATGTCCCCTGGTCTGAGATTTGTCCTTGGATCAGAACCTTATTTGGGGCTCTCCCCAGGGTGAGCTCCTGCTCTCTCTCTCTGGATTCAGCTGGGGCTACCAAAAGTCACATTGTGACTTTTGGCCTTCCTCATGTTAGGTGATGTGGAGGTGTTAGGAGACCCAGACTCCAGCAGAAACCAAGACGAAGGCTCCAGAATGCTGCTCCCACAGCCTGGCACATTCCTTCCTGAAAGGTGAACTGAATCCAGCAGGCAGATTTTGTCAACAGCCACATCTTTAGAAGGCTGCTTCAAATGAAGAACCATTAAAATAATAATAGTGATCTCTGCCCACGGACACGAAAACCTACCAAAGGTACATTTTTAAATTAAAAAGCAGGTTAAGGGCTTCCCTGGTGGCACAGTGGTTGAGTCCGCCTGCCGATGCTGGGGACACGGGTTCGTGCCCTGGTCCAGGAAGATCTTACATGCCGCAGAGCGGCTGGGTCCGTGAGCCATGGCCGCTCAGCCTGCATGTCCGGAGCCTGTACTCCGCAACGGGAGAGGCCACAAAAGTGAGAGGCCCGCGTACCACATAAAAAAAAAAAAAAAAAAAAGCAGGTTAAAAAACAATGTATTGAATATTTTCCATTTTTGTTGTAAAATAAAATACATATAAAAAGTCTGGGAGAGGAGCTTCAAGAGGGCTGAAGAGTAAGACAGAGAGATCACCTTCCTCCCCACAAATACATCAGAAATACATCTACATGAGGAACAACTCCTACAGAACAGCTACTGAATGCTGGCAGAAGACCTCAGACCTCCCAAAAGGCAAGAAACTCCCCACGTACCTGGGTAGGGCAAAACAAAAAAGGAAAAACAGAGACAAAAGAATAGGGACGGGACCTGCACCAGTGGGAGGAAGCCGTGAAGGAGGAAGTTTCCACACACTAGGAAGCCCCTTCGCGGGCGGAGACTGCAGGTGGCAGAGCGGGGGAGCTTCGGGGCCGCGGAGGAGAGCACAGCAACAGGGGTGCGGAGGGCAAAGCAGAGAGATTCCCACACAGAGGATAGGAGCCTACCAGCACTCACCAGGCCGAGAGGCTTCTCTGCTCACCCGCCGGGGCGGGCGGGGCTGTGAGCTGAGGCTCGGGCTTCCGTGGGATCCCAGAGAGAGGACTGGCGTTGGCTGCATGAACACAGCCTGAAGGGGGCTAGTGCACTACGGCTAGCCAGGAGGGAGTCCAGGAAAAGCTCCAAAGCTGCCGAAGAGGCCAGAGCCCATTGTTTCGGGATGCGTGAGGAGAAGGGATTCAGAGCACTACCTAAACAAGCTCCAGAGACTGGCGCAAGCCATGGCTATCAGCACGGACCCCAGAGACAGGCATGAAATGCTAAGGCTGCTGCTGCAGCCACCAAGAAGCCTGTGTGCAAGCACAGGTCACTATCCACACCTCCCCTCCCAGGAACCTGTGCAGCCCGCCACTGCCAGGGTCCTACGACCCAGGGACAACTTACCCAGGAGGACACACGGCACGCCTCAGGCTGGTGCAACATCACGCCGGCCTCTGCCGCCGCAGGCTCGCCCCGCATCTCTACCCCTCCCTCCACCAGGCCTGAGTGAGCCAGAGCCCCCTACTCAGCTGCTCCTTTAACCCCGTCCTGTCTGAGCCAAGAACAGACGCCCTCAGGTGACCTACACGCAGAGGCGGGGCCAAATCCAAAGCTGAACCCCAGGAGCTGTGCGAACAAAGAAGAGAAAGGGAAATCTCTCGCAGCAGCCTCAGGAGCAGCGGATTAAATCTCCACAATCAACTTGATGTACCCTGCATCTGTGGAATACCTGAATAGGCAACGAATCATCCCAAACTGAGGAGGTGGACTTTGGGAGCAAAGATATATATTTTTTTCCCCCCTTTTTCTCTTTTTGTGAGTGTGTATGTGTATGCTTCTGTGTGTGATTTTGTCTGTATAGCTTTGCTTTTACCATTTGGCCTAGGGTTCTGTCTGTCCGTTTTTTGGTTTTTTTCTTTTAGTATAGTTTTTAGCACTTATTATCATTGGTGGATTTGTTTCTTGGTTTGGTTGCTCTCTTCTTTCTTTCTCTCTTTTTTTTAAATTACATTAAAAAAAATTTAATAATTATTTTTTATTTTAATAACTTTATTTTATTTTATCTTCTTTCTTTCTTTCTTTCTTTTCTCCCTTTTATTCTGAGCCATGTGGATGAAAGGTTCTTGGTGCTCCAGCCAGGCATCAGGGCTGTGCCTCTGAAGTGGGAGAGCCAACTTCAGGACACTGGTCCACAAGAAACCTCCCAGCTCCACGTAATATCAAACGGCGAAAATATCCCAGAGATTTCCATCTCAACGCCAAGACCCAGCTCCACTCAACGACCAGCAAGCTCCAGTGCTGGACACCCTATGCCAAACAACTAGCAAGACAGGAACACAACCCCACCCATTAGCAGAGAGGCTACCTAAAATCATAATAAGGCCACAGACAACCCAAAACACACCACCAGACACAGAACTGCCCACCAGAAAGACAAGATCCAGCCTCATCCACCAGAACACAGGCACTAGTCCCCTCCACCAGGAAGCATACACAACTCACTGAACCAACCTTAGCCACTGGGGGCAGACACCAAAAACAACGGGAACTACGAACCTGCAGCCTGTGAAAAGGAGACCCCAAACACAGTAAGTTATGCAAAATGAGAAGACAGAGAAACACACAGCAGATGAAGGAGCAAGGTAAAAACCCACCAGACCAAACAAATGAAGAGGAAATAGGCAGTCTACCTGAAAAAGAACTCAGAATAATGATAGTAAAGATGATCCAAAATCTTGGAAATAGAATGGAGAAAATACAAGAAACGTTTAACAAGGACCTAGAAGAACTAAAGTGCAAACAAACAGTGATGAACAACACAATAAATGAAATTTAAAATTCTCTAGAAGGGATCAATAGCAGAATAACTGAGGCAGAAGACAGATAAGTGACCTGGAAGATAAAAGAGTGGAAATAACTACTGCAGAGTAGAATAAAGAAAATAGAATGAAAAGAACTGAGGACAGTCTCAGAGACCTCTGGGACAACATTAAACTCACCAACATTTGAATTATAGGGGTCCCAGAAGAAGAAGAGAAAAAGAAAGGGACAGAGAAAATATTTGAAGAGATTACAGTAGAAAACTTCCCTAATATGGGAAAGGAACTAGTTAATCAAGTCCAGGAAGGACAGAGAGTCCCATACAGGATAAATCCAAGGAGAAATACGCCAAGACACATATTAATCAAACTATCAAAAATTAAATACAAAGAATACATATTAAAAGCAGCAAGGGAAAAACAACAAATAACATACAAGGGAATCCCCATAAGGTTAACAGCTGAACTTTCAGCAGAAATGCTGCAAGCCAGAAGGGACTGGCAGGACATATTTAAAGTGATGAAGGGGAAATACCTACAACCAAGATTACTCTACCCAGCAAGAATCCATTCAGATTTGATGGAGAAATTAAAACCTTTACAGACAAGCAAAAGCTAAGAGAATTCAGCACCACCAAACCAGCTCTACAACAAATGGTAAAGGAACTTCTCTAGGCAGGAAACACAGGAGAAGGAAAAGACCTACAATAACAAACACAAAACAATTAAGAAAATGGTAATAGGAACATACATATCAATAATTACCTTAAATGTAAATGGATTAAATGCTCCAACCAAAAGACATAGACTGGCTGAATGGATACAAAAACAAGACCCGTATATATACTGTCTACAAGAAACCCACTTCAGACCTACGGACACATACAGACTGAAAGTGAGGGCATGGAGAAAGATATTCCATGCAAATAGAAATAAAAGAACGCTGGAGTAGCAATTCTCGTATCAGACAAAACAGACATTAAAACAAAGACTATTACAAGAGGCAAAGAAGGACACTACATAATGATCAAGGGATCAATCCAAGAAGAAGATATACCATTGTAAATATTTATGCACCCAACACAGGAGCACCTCAATACATAAGGCAAATACTAACAGCCATAAAAGAGGAAATCGACAGTAACACATTCATAGTAGGGGACTTTAACACCCCACTTTCACCAATGGACAGATCATCCAAAATGAAAATAAATAAGGAAACACAAGCTTTAAATGATACATTAAACAAGACGGACTTAATTGATATTTATAGGACATTCCATCCAAAAACAACAAAATACACTTTCTTCTCAAGTGCTCATGGAACATTCTCCAGGATAGATGATACCTTGGGTCACAAATCAGGCCTTGGTAAATTTAAGAAAATTGAAATCATATCAAGTATCTTTTCTGACCACAACGCTATCAGACTAGATATCAATTACAGAAAAAAATCTGTAAAAAATACAAACACATGGAGGCTAAACAATACACCACCTAATAACCAAGAAATCACTGAAGAAATCAAAGGGGAAATCAAAAAATACCTAGAAACAAATGACAATGAAAACACGATGACCCAAAACCTATGGGATGCAGCAAAAGCAGTTCTAAGAGGGAAGTTTATAGCAATACAATCTGAACTTAAGAAACAAGAAACATCTCATATAAACAACCTAACCTTACACCTAAAGCAATTAGAGAAAGAAGAACAAAAAAATCCCAAAGTTAGCAGAAGGAAAGAAATCATAAAGATCAGATCAGAAATAAATGAAAAAGAAATGAAGGAACCTGTAGAAAAAATCGATAAAACTAAAAGCTGGGGGCTTCCCTGGTGGCGCAGTGGTTGAGAGTCCTCCTGCCAATGCAGGGGACACGGGTTCATGCCCCAGTCTGGGAAGATCCCACATGCCATGGAGCGGTTAGGCCCGTGAGCCATGGCTGCTGAGCCTGTGCGTCCAGAGCCTGTGCTCCGCAACGGGAGAGGCCACAACAGTGAGAGGCCCGCATACCGCAAAAAAAAATCAAAACTGAAAGCTGGTTCTTTCAGAAGATAAATAAAATTGATAAACCATTAGCCAGATTCACCAAGAAAAAAAGGGAGAAGACTCAAATCAATAGAATTAGAAATGAAAAAGTAGAAGTAACAACTGACACTGCAGAAATACAAAGGATCATAAGAGATTACTACAAGCAACTACATGGCAATAAAATGGACAACGTGGAAGAAATGGACAAATTCTTAGAAATGCACAACCTTCCGAGACTGAACCAGGAAGAAATAGAAAATATGAACAGACCAATCACAAGCACTGAAATTGAAACTGTGATTAAAAATCTTCCAACAAACAAAAGCCCAGGACCAGATGGCTTCACAGGTGAATTCTATCAAACATTTAGAGAAGAGCTAACACCTATCATTCTCAAATTCTTCCAAAGTATAGCAGAGGTAGGAACACTCCCAAACTCATTCTACGAGGCCAGCATCACCCTGATACCAAAACCAGACAAATGTTTCACAAAGAAAGAAAACCACAGGCCAATATCACTGATGAACATAGATGCAAAAATCCTCAACAAAATACTAGCAAACAGAATCCAGCAGCACATCAAAAGTATCATACACCATTATCAAGTGGGGTTTATCCCAGGAAGGCAAGGATTCTTCAATATATGCAAATCAATCAATGTGATACACCATATTAACAAATTGAAGGAGAAAAACCATATTATCATCTCAATAGATACAGAGAAAGCTTTCAACAAAATTCAACACCCATTTATGACAAAAACCCTCCAGAAAGTAGGCATAGAGGGACCTTACCTCAACATAATAAAGGCCATATATGACAAACCCATAGCCACATCATCCTCAATGGTGAAAAACTGAAACCATTTCCACTAAGATCAGGAACAAGACAAGGTTGCCCACTCTCACCACTATTATTCAACATAGTTTTGGAAGTTTTAGCCACAGCAATCAGAAAAGAAAAAGAAATAAAAGGAATCCAAATCGGAAAACAAGAAGTAAAGCTGTTACTGTTTGCAGATGACATGATACTATACATAGAGAATCCTAAAGATGCTACCAGAAAACTTCTAGAGCTAATCAATGAATTCGGTAAAGTAGCAGGATACAAAATTAATGCACAGAAACCTCTGGCATTCCTATACACTAATCATGAAAAATCTGAAAGTGAAATTAAGAAAACACTCCCATTTACCACTGCAACAAAAAGAATAAAATATCTAGGAATAAACCTACCTAAGGAGACAAAAGTCCTGTATGCAGAAAATTATGATACTGATGCAAGAAATCAAAGATGATACAAACAGATGGAGAGATATACCATGTTCTTGGATTGGAAGAAGCAACATTGTGAAAACGACTATACAACCCAAAGCAATCTACAGATTCAATGCAATCTCTATCAAACTACCACTGGCATTTTTCACAGAACTAGAACAAAAAATTTCACAATTTGTATGGAAACACAAAAGACCCCGAATAGCCAAAGCAATCTTGAGAAAGAAAAACGGAGCTGGAGGATTCAGGCTCCCTGACTTCAGACTATACTACAAAGCTACAGTAATCAAGACAGTATGGTACTGGCACAAAAACAGAAAGATAGATCAATGTAACAGTGTAGAAAACCCGGAGATAAACCCACGCACATATGGTCACCTTATCTTTGATAAAGGAGGCAAGAATATACAGTGGAGAAAACACAGCCTCTTCAATAAGTCGTGCTGGGAAAACTGAACAGCTACATGTAAAAGAATGAAATTAGAACACTCCCTAGCACCATACTCAAAAATAAACTCAAAATGGATTAAAGACCTAAATGTAAGGCCAGACACTATAAAACTTAGAGGAAAACATAGGCAGAACACTCCATGACATAAATCACAGCAAGATACTTTTTGACCCACCTCCTAGAGAAATAGAAATAAAAACAAAAATAAACAAATGGGACCTAATGAAACTTCAAAGCTTTTGCACAGCAAAGGAAACCATAAACAAGACCAAAAGACAACACTCAGAATGGGAGAAAATATTTGCAAATGAAGCAACTGACAAAGGATTAATCTCCAAAATTTACAAGCAGCTCATGCAGCTCAATATCAAAAAAACAAACAACCCAATCCAAAAATGGGCAGAAGACCTAAATGGATATTTCTCCAAAGAAGATATACAGATTGCCAACAAACACATAAAAGGATGCTCAATGTCATTAATCATTAGAGAAATGCAAATCAAAACTACAATGAGATACCATCTCACACCAGTCAGAATGGCCATCATCAAAAAATCTACAAACAATAAATGCTGGAGAGGGTGTGAAGAAAAGGGAAGCCTCTTGCACTGTTGGTGGGAATGTAAATTGATACAGCCCCTATGGAGAACAGTATGGAGATTCCTTAAAAAACTAAAAATAGAACTACCATATGACCCAGCTAACCCACTACTGGGCATATACCCTGAGAAAACCATAATTCAAAAAGAGTCATGTACCACAATGTTCACTGCAGCTCTATTTACAATAGCCAGGACATGGAAGCGACCTAAGTGTCCATCAACAGATGACGGGATAAAGCAGATGTGGCACATATATACAATGGAATATTACTCAGCCATAAAAAGAAATGAAATTGAGTTATTTGTAGTGAGGTGGATGGACCTAGAGTCTGTCATACGGAGTGAAGTCAGAAAGAGAAAAACAAATACTGTGTGCTAACACATATATATGGAATCTGAAAAAAAAAAATGGTCATGAAGAACCTAGGGACAAGACTGGAATAAAGACGCAGACCTACTAGAGAATGGACTTGAGGATATGAGGAGGGCGAAGGGTAAGCTGGGACGAAGTGAGAGAGTGGCATGGACATATATACATTACCAAATGTAAAACAGATAGCTAGTGGGAAGCAGCCGCATAGCACAGGGAGATCAGCTCGGTGCTTTGTGACCAGGTAGAAGGGTGGGATAGGGAGGGTGGGAGGGAAGGAGACACAAGAGGGAAGAGATATGGGGATATATGTACATGTATAACTGATTCACTCTGTTATAAAGCAGAAAGTAACATACCATTGTAAAGCAATTATACTCCAATAAAGATGTTTAAAAAAAAAAAGTCTGGCAGGAAATCTACCAAAAAGTCAACTGTGTGATCACTCGGTAGAGGGAACATGGGTGTCTTTATTTTCTTTTTTATAATTAAAAAAATTTGGGGGGGCTTCTCTAGTGGCGCAGTGGTTGAGAGTCTGCCTGCCGATGCAGGGGACACGGGTTCGTGCCCCAGTCCTGGAAGATCCCACATGCCACGGAGCGGCTGGGCCCGTGAGACATGGCCGCTGAGCCTGCGCTCCACAATGGGAGAGGCCACAACAGTGAGAGGCCCGCATACAGGAAAAAAAAAAAAAATTTGTAATTATTCAACAGCAATTTTTAATTTTCCTAATTTAAAAAATTGTAGTTTGGGCTAAAAAGAAGGTTTGTTTGCCAAAGAAAATTGAGACAAATATGGAGGCCAGGGATAGTAGGGCACTTTACATTTGTGGAGCGCCTACTGCATACCAGTGACTGCAGTAAACACTTTTCCTGCTTTCATTCCTTTAATCCTCACAACCCTCCTATGAAGTAGTAGCCCCACTTTAGAGCTTGGAAAACTAAGACTCAGGAAAGGTTAGCAATTTGCTGAAGTCATACTATTTGGTAGAGATGATTAAATCCAGCTCTGCTTAATCCTGCACTGGTGTTTCTACAGTTAAAACACCCTATCTCCCTCTAAGCTGGCAATCCTGAGGCTGGAGTAGAAGCAACAGTCCTTGGCTTTTGGTGGATTTAACATTTGTTGAGTCTTCTCAAAGTTTTAGGTTTCTCTCTCCACGATCAACATTGTTACTCATGGAATGGTGCGTGGCATCGCTAACATCACCTGGGAGCTTACTAGAAATTAAGCATCTCAGGACCAGCCAAGACCAACTGAATCAGAATCTGCATTTTAACAAGATGCCCGGGTGATTCACCTGCACATTACCATTGGAGAAGTGCATCTCTAAAAATGCCTCCCCAGCCCCACTCCCTGCCTGGGTTGCTATGGAAACCATCAGCCCCAGCCTCTGCTCTCAATGTCTGGTCTCTTTCCCCAAAGCAAAGTGCTCTGTCAGACACTCACAGAAGCCCTGGGGCCCAAGAGGAGAAAAACTGTTTCCAAATGCAGTTTATGAATCAAAATAAAGCCTGGCACTTCATGGTTTTTATGTGCAAGCCTCAAAGATAGCTAGCACCGGTCCCTCTACAACAGCCGGAGCTGTGGTGTGTGGGTACCTGTTTAACGGCCAGCTTGGGCTGCAGCCCTGATTTGTAGCACTTGCCAAATTTTCCATGGAGTAAATACTCCCACCAGGGCCAATTCCAAAGCCACCAAGGTGATGTCACTGAAGGTGAAGCTGGGAAGGGATGCACGCAATTGGCTCAAGCAAGGAGGCACGAGTAGGCACCAGCTCCAGCACACCACTCAGCTAGAGCCAAATTTTTCTGAGTCAAGATCCTTCGTGTAAGAGGGGAAGCCACAGCATTACTTCAGCTAATGAGGACATTATGTTTTACTGCTGGCTTCTACCACCATTTAAATTTATCCATCTCTAATTAGTTTTGGAAAACAGAAAAGGACTCACCAAATATACTCTGCAACAGCCTGTCAGACCGTAAAACTGTCTGTGCTGGCTGCTCCCTCAGCAAACAGAAGGAGTCTTGGGTTTGCTCCGTAGAAGGGTTGGGAAGCCCAGGCTCAGCCTCATGAATAATACATGTCCAGTAGCTTCTAGGTGGGAGGAGAAAGGGGTTCCAGCAAAGCCTGTACCATATATTTCCCCTAACTCTTCAGTATCTACTCTCGTAGTTTACTTCTCAGCAGGCACAAGGTATAGCAGCTGCGTAGATTTGAGTTAGGAAGATAGAAAGTTAGAAATCCAAGGAGAAGCTGGATTGACAGAGGGGAGGTAAGAATAGCATGGGTGATGGAAAATTGGGAACAAACATATAGCAGAAGGAAGTAATAACTATTTGAAAAGCAGTGAGTATGTCTGTTTGGCTGGAGGAGAAAGTTGTTAACTATTGTCATCATTATTAGCCCCACTTACTGAGCCCTTGACCATGTGCCAGGCTCTAGGTGAGCATTTTAAGTCAATTTTCTCATTGACTCTTCACAGAAATTCAATATCATCACTATCACCATCATCATCATCTCCATTTTACAGAGGAGGAAACTGGTTTAAAGAGTTTAAGATATTTGCTCAAAGTCATACAGCTAGTAAGAAAGAAGGGAAGAACTCCAACCCAGGTCTATCAGATATATTGTAAGCAGCACAATACATCATCTCTAAATATGTGTGAGTGGTGGGGACAGGGGTGGAAAGGGAGATATCCCTTTCTGAAAAAGTTCCAAGAAACCTCTCTGAGCAGGCAGAGAGGCAGAAGGAATGGAGAGAAAAGGGACCACTGACATCCCCCTGGGTCCTGAGGGCCGAGAGTGGAGTGCCAAAGTGCCAACAGTCTTACTTACCAGGTCTGCACAGCTCAGACCACTCCTGGGTGCCATGCTAAATTCTGGAAATGATATTTTCAGAGAAACACTGACAATCAATGGGTAAACAGAGGGGAGTGACTAGAGGGTGGGAAGATTCAAAAGCTACCCTTGTTGGAAAGGAATCAGGCTAGGGAAGATGAGGCTTAAACCAACAAACACACTTTTCAGAGATCAGTGGCTGATCACAAAACCTTGTTCCTCTTCTTCTGGGACATGCAGCTAGACCACATTTTCCAGCCATCCTTGCTGTTCAGTGTGGCCATGGACTGAGTTCTAGCCAATGTAATATGGGTGGAAATGTTGTAACACCCCTCCAGGCTGGGCCCCTAAAAATCCCCAATGTGCTTTCTCCTTCCATGGTGACCGTGGAAGCCAACTGTTGAAGAAAGCAGAGCTACAAGGTGAAAGGAGTCTGGTCTCTGAATTACTACTTGGAGATGAGCCTCCCACCAATCAAAAACACTGAATTAAACCTTATGTGAGCTAGAAATAAACTTGTATTTATTAAGGTTCTTGTTTTAAAAGACACCGTTCCAAAGCAACTGGAGAAAACTCAGAGATGGAAAGTGATCGTGATATCCAACTTTCAAATATCTAATGAGCCACCATAAGTTAAAAGATTTCTTGGGCTTCCCTGGTGGCACAGTGGTTAAGAATCTGCCTGCCAAAGCAAGGGACACGGGTCCGAGCCCTGGTCCGGGAAGATCCCACATGCCGCAGAGCAACTAAGTCCGTGCACCACAACTACTGAGCCTGCGCTCTAGAGCCCGTGAGCCACAACTACTGAAGCCCGCGTGCCTAGAGCCGGTGCTCCACAACAAGAGAAGCCACTGCCATGAGAAGCCCGTGCACCACAACAAAGAGTAGCCCCCACTCGCCACAACTAGAGAAAGCCCGCGCGCAGCAATGAAGATCCAATGCAGTCAAAAATAAATAAATTAATTAATCAATTTAAAAATATGTATTTCTTGGGGTTACTCCAAGTTAGGGCACTAAGACCAGGGGGTAGTATCTTAAACGAGACTGATCACAACTCAGCGTAAGGAAAACAATTCCTAAGAATCAGAGATGTCCAAAGATCTGACTTATGCCCACTCTCCAACCTCATCTCCCATCACTCTTCCCTTGGTTACCCACCCTTCCTTCTGGTCTGTGAGCACCCTGAGCTCTTTCTTGCACCTGGGCTAGTATGCATGCAGATTCCTCTGCCTCAAACACTCCTCCTGACTCCCCACAAGCCTTATTCATATATTCATTCAACAACTGTGTATTGTTCCACGCCCACTCCAGGTCAGGTACTGTTGTGGGTGCTTGGGCTGTAGCAGGGAACAAAACAGACAAAAACCACTGCCCCTGTGGAACTTAAATTCTAGCCAGAGATAAACACTGTAAACAATAAACATAATAAACGAGTAAGTGATGTAGTACGTTAGGTGACAAGTGCTCTGGAATAAAAAGAAAGATACAGCAAAGAAAGGAGAATGGGGGTTCTGGGGCAAGAGGTGATGTAGAGAGAGCAGGGATGAGAGAGGCAACAGGGGCACCTCAGACTTCAGATTCTATATCATTTCTTCCCGGAGACCTTTGTGAACCCCCAAATCTGAACTACATTTGTGTCCCTCAATCCCATGATTTTCTCTCATAGCACATTTGTCTTTTATGACACTGTATTCGTTTGCTAGGGCTGCCAAACAAAGTACCACTGACTAGGAGGCTTGAACAACAGAAATTTATCATCTCACAGCTGTGGAGGCCAGAAGTCTGAGACAAGGTATGAACAAGGTTGGTTCCTTCTGAGAACTGAGGGGGGAGGGTCTATTCCAGGCCTCTCTCCTTGGCTTGTAAATGACCATCTTTTCCCTGTGTACCTTCACACTGTCTTCCCTCTATGCATAACTCTGTGTCCAGATTTCCCTTTTTTATAAGGACACCATTCATGCTGAATTAGGGGCCACCCTAATGACCTCATTTTAACTTGATTACCTCTGTGAAGAGCCTGTCCCCAAATAAGGTCACATCTAAGGTGCTAAGGACTGGAATTTCATTATAAGCATATTGAAGAAGACAATTCAACCTAAAACAGACCGTGTGAGTTAGAATTATTTTACCCACGCATTTAATAGTTTCATGTCTACAACCCCCGCTAGACTATAGGTGAAACCAGGGCAGGACCTAGTCAATTTCAGTCATCTCACTGCACCCAGCACTTAGCCCAGTGCCTGCCAGGTGCTCAGTTGCTACTTGGTGCTTAATAGCCCTAAGTTCATTTTGTTCTGCTACAAACAGGCAGAACCACCTCTTGTCCTTCACTTCTGCAGAGTTCTTTCTTTCCATTTAAAATCCTCTTCGCTCAGGGCTGTCCCTCAGGGCCGTGCTGTGTTCTGTTGACAAATTAGAAATCCTACTGGGTTTCCAGCTTGATACTGCCCATTAGCCATTTGAAAGAACAACCAGGTAATAATTCCTGTAGCTTTAATGAAGCTGGGTTTACTCAACCCTCTTCTCTCCCCTACCCCCTTGCAATCTCCTTAACCCAGCCAGTTGGCTATGGAAGGACACTGCGTAGTGTGTAAGTATAAACCTTCTGGACAGAGACCAATAAAGCATCCAAAGTTTCATTTGGAGAAACATGCAGCAAAATGGCAAAGAGAGCAAAGGCATATTGTAGACTCCGTCTCCACTCCTTGATCAGATGCTGATTTATGGTGGAACTTCAGGGATGTCATTTAACCTCTCTGGCTTCCTCATCTATAAATTGGAGCTAATACTAATGCGGTTTGCATCGTAACAACACAGGGATATCAACACACTATGAAGGCTTGCAAACACTATTGTAATGTGAAATGTTTCATTAGTATATAATGATACAGATTTCTTATTATCACCCAAAGCCCTGTACAACATGGTCTCTTGACTCTCCCGTCTCCGGCTAGTTACGTATTAGTTCCTTAAACACACAAGTTCTTTCCGGCCCCAGGACCTCTCTCCTCTGCCAGGAGTAGTTTTCCCTCCTAACATTTACCACATGTAGATGCTTCTTTCCCCTTAGCTCTCAGCTGAAACCTTGCTTTCTAAGAGAAGCTCTTCTCTTCTCGCCCATCTTGGCTAAAATGGATGCCCCTCCCCCATTAAGCTCACTCTCAGCAGTATCTGGTTTCTCTATAGCGCTTACGTCTTTCGTTCACGCTTGTCACTTGCCCATCTGTTTCACCAGCTCAAAAGACCATGACTCCCTCACTCACGACCCCCGCTACTCAGCACGGCGCCTGTGACTCACGATAGCGGTTCAGTAAATATTTGCTGATCACATGAACAGATCATTTCTAACAGTGGACAACTGAAAACAACACAGAGACCCAAGAAAAGGGCGAGGCTAAGGAACTCCAGGTATGTGCATGAGTTAGAAAGAACCCTGTCTTCGTCCTGAGTCTCTCCTTTACTCTCACACTACTACCACACTCAACACGCTTGTGACACCAGATGTGTGGGATTTCCCCCACCAAGCAATTGTCGGCGACGCCAGCTGGATGACCCTACAATTTAACACAATTCAGACACTGTCTAGCTGGGGATAGCGTCAGATCCCACAGGTTAAGGGCTCAGTTCCAAGAGACTACCCATACTTCAGAGGCCAATAGCAAGGCGGAGGTCCCCAGGCTACCCACAACTTCTGTCCAACTTGGCTACAAATCAGAGATTCTCATGACCTCTTCCCCTTTGGATTCAATTAGTTGCTAAAGCAGCTCACAGAACTGAGGGAAACACTCACATTTACCAGTTTATTATATAATAAAGGATATGATAAATGATACAGATGAACAGCCAGATAAAGAGATACACAGGGCGAGGTCTGGGGGGATCCCAAGCACAGGAGCTTCTGTTCCCATGGAGTTGGGGTGCCTCACCCTCAAAGTATGTAGGTAGGCGTTCACCCACCTTGAAGTTCTCTGAACCCCATACTCCTGGAACTTTGTGAAGGCTTCCTCATGTAGGCATGATCAGTTATTAGAGAAGTGGTGGGTGCGGCTGAGAATTCTAAGCTTCTAATCATGGGCTTGGTCTTGCTGGTGACCAGACCCCATCCAGGAGCCATCTAGGAGTCCACTCAGAGTTGCCTCATTAGAGCGAAAGACACTCCTAACACCCCAGAAATGCCAAGGGATTTAGGAACCCTGTGTCAGGACCAGGGTCAAACGCCAACTGTTAGAACAAAAGACGCTCCTAGGGCTCTTACCACTTAGGAAATGAGAAGGGTTTCAGAAGCTCTGCATCAGGAACTGGGGGCAAAGACCAGTATATATATATTTCTATTATCTCACAATACACTTAATAAAATGCTCTAGAGCCATTCAAAATTATCACTGAGAAGACTATGTAGCAGCATAGGGAAATATTTAGGATATACTGTTACGGTAGAAAATGCTATTTACACTTGGATTGCAACTACATAAAAATACTGAGATGAGCAAAAACAAAGTAAACAAAGAAATTTGGAAACAGTCAAACAACTTGCTATGGTAGTGGGACTGGGTAGTTGGTAGTGGGTAGTGTTTGGGGTCTTTTTCCTCTTTTATTTCTGCTTCTGGCACCATAATGCTGTTTGTTCAACAATTACAGTTTGTTCTACATCACTAAACTAGGCACACTATTGAACTGTCCCCAGAAGGGAGGCAAACATTTGCTCACAGGTGTATGTGGAATGAACTTCTTTTTCATACAGTTCTAGAGCCAGCTGGGCCATGGTGAAATGGGGAGAAGGATGTGGCATGACCTTTTGAGCCCCTATAAACTTGGCTGTGTAGTTATGCATCAGGAGTGGGGCTGCACCCCACATACCTGCAATGAGGTGGTGCCCCAGAGAGCAGGGGGAAGTCAGGGTGTGGCTACTGATTAAGAGGGGGAATGCTGGCTGCCTGGCCAAAAATGACACCAATAGCTACTACAACAGTCAAGATCTCTCTTAACGACAACTTCTCTGTTTTTAAGGCCATTGCACCTGCATAACCTCATTCAACCCTCAAAACTCCTCTTATGAGGTCCTTGGTTGTCATACACATATTACAGAATATACACAGACACTCAGAGAGCTTATCCTCCTCATTTTTACCTTAAAAGTGGGAATATCTATGGCACAGAATTATACTTCCTGGGAAGAAAACCTCACCATGAATTTACTTACCCAGGCCATTAGAGATGGACTCTTGTAACTCCACAAGAATAGCTACAGTGATATGAAGGCTAAACTACCAAGGTACACAAACTGCCTCATCATGAAGCCCAACAGGATGGTTCAAGAGTTCCCAAGCTTTCCCCCCTTGAAACACAGGTGATGGATGACATTCACATGTATAATACACCTTCGTGGCAATCCTCAGGGTCACACACAGTTCTCAGTCGCTAACTGACAAGACTTTCTCGCCTGGCCAGGGAAGCACCCTAAAGCACAGGGAAGCCAAAAGGTGAACAGGTAAATCATTGGAACACTTCGATATTTTCACAATTATTAGCGTGGGAAGCAGTTTTGCACAGTGGCTAAGACACAGCCTGCAGTGAAAGAACATGGCTTCAAATATTGGTTCTAACCCTTTCTAACTATGTGACCCTTAGCAAGTCGATTTACCTCTCTGAGCCTCCGTTTTTATATATTGGGGATAACAGCACCCACCTCACAGGGTCCCAGTAAGGACAAATAAGATAGCACATACAAAGCTCTCTGCAACAGGCTTGGCACATACCCTGTACTCAGTAAGTGGGAGCTAATAATGGCAGCAGTAGTGCCACTAAAAATGACTTGAGAAATCCTTGAAAAATGACCACACCACAGCAAACAAGCTGGTTCTGAGTGACCTTGTTCTAAGAGCTTTACCTACAAAGAGTTGAGAGTTGGACAGCTGGTATGATAAAGTTTAGGACAAAGCTGGACCACTCCAACAGAAATCTTGCCAATTTCTATTGCATTCCCTCACTGAAAACTAGACCCTATGGAGGGAGAGGAAGGAGAAACGGTCAGAGAACCCTTAAAGAGATGTGGTGATAAATCAGGGGAGAGAACTTGGCATGGCCAACAAACAGTTACAAGTAAAACGTACCTACAAATCTCTTTGGAGGCCTTCTGAAAAGGAGGAAGGGGTTGGCCTTGAAGTACAGGTAAGATTCGGGCGGGAGGGGAGGAGAGGGGCAGGACAGAGCCAGGTACACAAGAAAAGGAGGGACACGCAGCCAAAGCAGAGAGTTTCTGTCAGACAGCTGTGAGCAAGGCTCCCTGCTCTCTTCTTGCCTCTTCCATCCTCCTCTACCCTTCCCGAAATGACTCAGCCCTTTGGCTGAGCTATCAGAACGTTCTAAGTTGGTTCTGCTTGCAGTGTTTCCCCGGCTAGCTAATTAAACATATACATTTAATTGAATCATCGTGAAACCCGTAACCGAGGTCTCTACACCCAGAGGGGAAAAGGTGGAGTGTGATGGAAACCAACCGTATTTTAACTGGTGCCGGCGAGAATGTTGCCGATAGTTTCAAAGCTCAGCATGAAAAGCATCGTATTTGGGGCAATATCATGTAGAGATTAGAGTCATCTCCCCAACAAGAGAAGAGAAGAGATCCCTTTTATACAACAACAGTTCAGTAAATGTTGTTGAGCTTGCGTAGGATACAGTTAATTACAGTAATTTATCAAAGTGGCATAAGGTGGTATTCACACACACACAGAGTATTTTCCCACAGTGGAAAATCCTTAGTTTTACAGAAGCCGAAGCTAGTACTAATTGACTTTTCACTTGGGTAGATAAAACCTTTAACAACTCCGGAATAACTACATGCTCTTTGCTCAACGATGTGGATCGGGATGATTTACAACACCTTTCACACGATCACGCTAATTTTGCTTTCATATGATTAATTAAAACAATATGTTCATTCTCCCGAAAGTGGAATTAGGGCACCCAAGGAGTTGGCTTCTATAGCCAACTTCCCTACCCAGCAATAAAGGCAATTTTCACACCTTGCCTTCGAGAAACTGTTAAGTATATGGGGCCCTGATGGAGACCGTGTCAAGCTCAGCTTTGCTCTTTGGAAGGCAGTAGAGGTGAGTCTGATGGGCAGAAAGAGGTTCCTAAGACTTCAGAGCTGAAAAGGACCTACGAAGCAGTCTCGTGAAAGTCCCTCACTTCCCAGATAAGAAAACTGAGGCTTGGAGAGACCAGTAAGTTGTCCCCAACTTATGAGGCCCCATTTATGGCAGAACTGATATCAGTCTCCAGCTACCCTGAGGTTTAACCCGGTCTTCTGGAGAAAGAGCACTGGACTGGGAGTCAGCAAACCCGGGTTTAAGAGCCAATTCTGTTGCTGACTCACTGCAGGACCTCGCGAGCATGGGGTCTCTCTCTCATCTTCCTCTTCGTAGAACTGGGAAAATGATTGCATTTGCCTATGAAACTTCCAAAATAAGAAGCGATGAGACAGATGAAGTTTATTACAGGTGCTCCTCCATCCCTAAGCCCCATTTTCTCCTGAATTTCCCAGACCCCTCTGCCCCAGTGCCTTGTCACACTCTGCTCCTTAGAATCCTCCAAAGAAGCCCTCTTGTTTTTTCCAGCTGGGGAAGCTGAAGGCTGGGAGACTTAAGGCCATGCAGCTACTTAGTGACAAAAGTACTTTGAAGCCCATCACCACCTCCCTATGCAGCCTCCACCCTGTGCCCATCCCCTTAGAACCCTGCCCTCTGCCATGGGTGACAATGGATGGCAACTCTCTTGGGTGACAGTCCTTAACCCTGAGGGGGCCCTACTCACCCTGAGGCTTTGGTTCACCTAGCCAGTCCCAAAAGGAGACTCTTTTAAATCAAATTCTTAAGCAGTGAAAGGTGGAAAAGACCTCCACCACCTTCACTTTACAGATGGGAAAACTGAGGCCCAGAGGGTAAGAAAGTGCCTCTTACTAAGCACCTCTGATGTGCCAGACATCACTCAACGGGCGTTCTCAGGTGATCACATTTCATTCAAGGCCAGAAAGAACATATGACTTGTCCAAGGACATCTGGCTGCTAAGCGCTTAATCAAGACTCACTCAGAGCAGGATGGTGGCCATGGAAGTCGGAATCCGCTAAGGAGTGTGTAACAACTCACCTGTCGAATCAACTAGCCCTGAAAATGGATGGCGCTGGAGCGTCGGGCCCATACCCGGCCGACGCAAACAACCTAAGTGTCCATCATCAGATGAATGGATAAAGAAGATGTGGCACATATATACAATGGAATATTACTCAGCCATAAAAAGAAATGAAATTGAGCTATTTGTAATGAGGTGGATGGACCTAGAGACTGTCATACAGAGTGAAGTTAAGTCAGAAAGACAAATACCGTATGCTAACACATATATATGGAATCTAAGAAAAAAAAAAAAGGTCATGAAGAACCTAGGGGTAAGACGGGAATAAAGACACAGACCTACTAGAGAATGGACTTGAGGATATGGGGAGGGGGAAGGGTAAGCTGTGACAAAGCGAGAGAGTGGCATGGACATATACACACTACCAAACGTAAAACAGATAGCTAGTGGGAAGCAGCCGCATAGCACAGGGAGATCAGCTCGGTGCTTTGTGTCCACCTAGAGGGGTGGGATAGGGAGGGTGGGAGGGAGGGAGACGCAAAAGGGAAGAGATATGGGAACATATGTATATGTATAACTGATTCACTTTGTTATAAAGCAGAAACTAAAACACCATTGTAAAGCAATTATACTCCAATAAAGATGTAAAAAAAAAAAAAAAGACTCACTCAGGACTGCTCTGTTTTCCAGGCAAACGTCTCCAAAGCTTTCCCCCTATCCTTTATTGAGCATTTTATAAGGGTCGAGCGTGAACTGTTTTATATGTACTAATTCATTTTATACTTCAAATGACCCTCTACATGGGGTGCTACTATCCCTCCCACATTAGAGATGTGAAAATGGAAGCACAGAGGTGAAGTCACCTGGCTGAACTCACACAGCCAATGAAGCCAAAGGTTAAGATGCGAATCCAGGCAGTGTGTCTCCGGAGTCCAAAATCTGAACGTGTGCACTCAATGGCCACCTCTAATGCACTACCTCTCCTTAAACTTCTGTTAGGTCTGCAAGGTCTTTGGTCTTTGGACCACTGCTCACTATGTGAGCATAAAATAAAATCGATTAGGAGGTGCCAAGTACAGATGTCACACGCCTTCAAACTGATAGCATGAAGACTCCAAATGGTCCTTCAAGAGTTCTTGCTTCCAAGGGGTCACTGGCTCTGGCTCCACGGGTGCCGTTAGCATAATGACAACCCTGCTTGCAGCCTCAGCCCCCATGCTGTCCGTGTCTGAGTGAGCGGCTGAGTGGCTGCCTCCCAAGGCTTCCCCTTGGCTTCACGCTTCACGGGAGAGTGCAGACAGCCGCACTCATCCACTGCAGCAGCCTGAAAACCCACTCGGCAACTGCGTGCCCCTGCCCTGAGGCCAGTTCACCAGGAAGACCTGTGGGCTTCTCCAAGCCGGCCTGATATTCAAAAGGAGGGAAAGCAATAAAATAAAAAACATGGGTGACACAGGATAATACAGCAAGAAAAATGGGGGTTTTATCCAGATGAAAACATTAATTCATTCATCCAAGGTTCTTATTATCACAATTTCTCACCTTCCCAAACTCAAGACCTCTAAGCAAAGTTTCTAGAATTACACCAAATAATCAAATGCTCCTTCTAGATTCTGTAAGCATTTTTTTGTTTTGTTTTGTTTGTTTGTTTTGTTTTTGTGGTACGCGGCCCTCTCACTGTTTTGGCCTCTCCCGTTGCGGAGCACAGGCTCCGGACGCGCACGCCTGCCGCGGAGCATAGGCTCACGGGCCCAGCCGCTCCGCGGCACGTGGGATCCTCCCGGACCAGGGCACGAACCCGCGTCCCCTGCATTGGCAGGCGGGCTCTCAACCACTGCGCCACCAAGGAAGTCCTGTAAGCACTTTTTTTTTAAAGAAAGAATTTGTATTTCACTTCTACAAAGTGGAAGGAACTGTATGTATTAATACTTCTGCAAAACAGCCACAAATTATTTTGTCATCCTTTGAAGATAATTTCAGGTAGAGAAACAAAAAATAGAAAACACTCTCTATAACCTTGATATTAAGGCTCGTGCTCACGTGGAACAGCGTTAAGAATGTGAGTTTGGCGTAGTAAGGTAGATAGCTAGTGGGAAGCAGCCGCATGGCACAGGGATATTAGCTTGGTGCTTTGTGACAGCCTGGAGGGGTGGGATAGGGAGAGTGGGAGGGAGGGAGACGCAAGAGGGAAGACATATGGGAACATATGTATAACTGATTCACTTTGTTATAAAGCAGAAACTAAAACACCATTGTAAAGCAATTATACCCCAATAAAGATGTTAAAAAAAAAAAGAAAAAAGAATGTGAGTTTGGGAATTGGGCTGTCTGGGTCTTATTCCCACCTACCACTTACAAACTGCATGCCCTTGGGCAAGTTAACTGTCTTGCCCAGCCTCACGTTCTTCCTCTGGCATACTTCTTAGTATCATGCCCACTTTACAATGTGGTGGGATTGTTATAAGGCTTCAATGAGATTATGTATGTAAAGCTTTCAATAAATGTTAGTGGTAATCAGCACGTGATTATTTTTGTCACCAAATATAAGATTGGTTATATTAATGAGAATCCTTTCTATTGGAAGAGACAGAAACCAGCTGAAATTAGTTTAAACAAAAAAGAAAAGGAATGTATCGGCTAGGTCATCGGAAGGCACACAGATGGTACCAGCCCCAGGCTAGTCAGGATCCCAGAAATCAAACAGCCTTAGAGTCCGTCTTTGTTCAATACTGGATTTCATCTCAACTTCGGTCTATGAGTTGTCCTCATAGTCTCCTCGGGGACATTGCTCCTGGGATCAATTCCTACAGCTCATGACACATGGGACAAGATCTTCAATTCTTCCAGCTCCATTTCAATTCAAAAAATTCCAGGGAAGTTACAAGCTTTTTCTGGTGGTCAGGGAAGTGGGGTCTATCGTTGGCTACCCCATCAGAACCACATGGGGTTTAACAAAAAAAAAAAAAAGAAGAAGGAGGAGGATGCATTGTGCTAGAACATACCTGTTATTCATATGGGAACCAGTGTGTCATGACAAAGTCCCTTTAAAGAGTGTACACTACCTATCTACCTATGTAGATCTATAATATTCAATATATACATGTTATTCAACAAACTGATGAACCTATAAGTTGTATACACTTTGCAGAAATTAAGTTTATATTTTCTTCTATCCTCCACAGTGCCCAGCACAGAACAGTCACTCTAAGAAGGATTTGTGAAGTGACTAATAACTTAGCTTTGGAATCAAATTATGTCACTGTATTAGTTGGGATTACTTAGATTATGCTTCTATTTAAAAAAAAATAACCCCCGAATTGTAGTGACTTAGCACAAGTTTATTTCTCATTCACACAAAGTCCACTGTGGTACAGGTGACTGTCCAGGGCAACTGTCCTCAGGAGATACTCAGAGACTTCACAATCCTGCCATGTACCATCTGTAACTCAGGGCCCTCTCAGTCAACATGCAGAAGAGAGCTTGCAGCGGGTGGGGAGCCACCTCGTACTGGAAATTAAGTCTTTCACTCCAGAAGGGACCCATATCATTCTGCTTGCAGCCCATTGGCTAGACCCACCCACTGCAAAAAAAAAAAACTGGGGAATATCATCTTTCATATGCCTGGAAGGAGAGGAGAACCAGATATGTGCGAGCTCTAGCTGTCCCCACCAAAATCAATTAAGATAAAACTATATTCTATAAAAATTATACCCCAATTTTTAAATATTAAGACAATCCAAAGAGAAGAAAGTAGCCTAAAACCTATTAATACGGCCTTCCTACTACTCCATCACTGAGCTCCATTCCCCAGATTTCTGAATAAACCCATATTACAGCCCAGCAGAGACTAATTCCATTTGAAAGTTCAAAGTTTATTTTGCACGCTCCACTATTAGACACAAATGACCTTCAAAATCCAAATGAGCATACAATCTTACTAGTGGCAATTGACAGTTCTTTGCAAAAGCCTTTTAAAAAAAATATGCCTACTTTTTGACCCTGTAATTCCACTTCTGTGATTTAACCTGAAGAAATAAGCATGGACATGCACACAGATTTAGCTACAAGGATGTTCCTTGCAGCCTATTTGAAACAGGGAAAAGGAAGAATTAACCTAAATGCCAGCAAGAGTATGCTGGTTAAAGTATGTCCTCACACCAGAATACTATGTATCCATTAATAATCACACTGTGAAGGTGTGTTTATTAACGTGAAAAGAGGTTTGTGGTACATCAAGTGGTGGGAAAAGCACGTTATAAAATGGTATGTACACTGCATATGCCTGGGAAATATTCTAGAAGGAAATATATCAAGGAATTACAAATGTTTGCTTCTGTGTGGGTGGGGTTATGGGTATTTTTACTTTCTCTTTTTTGCTAGACTACCATTTTCTGCTATTATGAGTATTGCCATTGAAATAAGAAAAACAAGGTACTTTAAGTTATAAATACATAACATCCTTGAGCCTATCACACAGTCACTGCTCATAATGGGGCTTTTATCTTAAAAACTGCAGGCAATTAGGTTCTTTTTCGTCTTTACCGCTCACAGTCAGTACCGATGACAATAAGCGATTTCTGGGAGACAGCACTTCCCAGTTTATAAGACCTTTTGTATTCAGAAGGCTCCCCACAACTGTAAAGGAAGGTAGCACAGGCCTTTCTACCCCACTTTACAGCTAAGGCTCAAAACTGCCACATGATTTACCTGCCCAAGGTGGGAGGCTACACAAGAATTCAGAACCCTTCCAGGCCGCTGCACTGTCCCAGGGAACATCACTGTGTTCCAGGGGTACCACTCACATAAAATATAAGTAAAGAGTGCCCCCTGGAGGTGCGCTGTGTCCAGTCCTGCTCAGACCCTTACCAGAGTCGAAAGTCCTCCTACACTGATGAGCCAGCCTGTGGCCACAGTGGTTTACAGGTAAGTCAGCAAATTAGCATTCAACAGATATTTATTGAGCACGCCTACAAGCTAGCAGGCACCTGAAACTAATAAGTTTGGCCTTTATCCTTTAGGCAACGAGAAGATATTTGAGGGTCCTAAGCAGTAGAATGATGTAAGCAGAGCTGTGTTTTAGAAAGAACATTCTGGTAGAAATAAGAGTCAGTGAAGGTGAGCAAGACCAGAGAGGCAGGGAGACTGGTGAGTTAAGAGGCTACTGCAATCGTCTGGGCAGGAGAAAATAAATACCTAAACCAAGGCAGAGGTACCTGAGTGATGGAAAGCATCAACATCATCACCATTCTGATAATATTAGGAGGAGCTACTATTTACTGAGCACTTATTATATGCCATATGCTATGCTAGTGATTTACATAATGACCCCATCTGACCTTCAAACTAACCCCATGTGGTAGGCACTAACTATTATTATCCTACTTCTGAGGTACAGGTTCAGAAGAGTTAGGTCAACTGCCCAAGGTCACATAGCTAGCATGTGGCAATGATTCCAACTTAGGCCCATGTAACTTCAAAGCTCATCCTCTGAGCCATCATGCTAAGAATTAGCAGAAGAAGGTGGATGACTAAATGGATGACAATGATGACAGAAGGGGATAATGAGTTCCCTTCCAGAAATGTGGAATGCCATGGAATGTCCAGATGGAGGAATCCAGGCTGGGGCTGAGGCTGAATTTCTGGAAGCCATCAGTGTGTAGGTGAAAGCTGGTGCCCTGAGAATGAACAGCTCACGGGGCGAGTACACAAAGCAGACCGCCTTGAATGGAAGCCTGGGGAACCTCAAACTTTAAAGGCCAGGAAAGCTTCTTTTAAAAAGCAAAATACAGGAAATTCTCTGGTGGTCCAGTAGTTAGGACTCAGCACTCTCACTGCCAGGGCTCCAGATTAGATCCCTAGTCAGGGAACTAAGATCCTGAAAGCCATGCAGCGCAGCCAAAAGAAAAGAAAAGAAAAAAGCAAAATACAATCACGGCAAAAGGAAAATCAGGAAAGAATAGGGCCAAGGAAACAATGAGTAAAAGAGTTCCAAAAATCATACACCAGACTTAGTGGTATCAAATGTTACATTCCCAATAAGAGGGGCTGATATTTTTGAGCATTTATTCAATGCCAGGTACTATTCTGAGTGATTTGTGTATATTAGTTCATTTAATCCTAACAACATTCCCATAGGAAGACACTATCCCCACTCGCAAATAAGAAAACTGCCCTGTCCCAGGTCCTATGGCTTATAAGCAGTGGAGCAGAGGTAAGTGCTGGGAAATATTCTAGAAGAAAATATATCAAGGAATTAATAATGTTTGCTTCTGTGTGGTTGGGGTTATGGGTGTTTTTATTTTCTCTTTTTCGTTAGACTATTATTTTCTGCTATTATGAGTAGCATTTGGTGAACAGCGTTAATGAATATCCCAGGCCTCTTCCGAAGCTGAAGTTTCATAATTTTTTACGAAAAAAAATCTTTCCTTTTTAGAACTCTAGAGCCAGAGTTAGACTGCCTGGTTGTTATATAAAGCTAGGCAGTCTAACTCTACAGATGGCACCCATGGCCTCTACACCATATTGTCTTCCTCAGTAATGTCTAACATTTTTTGAACATTCAGTATATGCCAGGCACTGTTCTACCTGCTAACTCAATCTTATCACAATAACCTTATTAGGTGCCATTATTATTCTTATTGCACCGATGGGAAAACTGAATCATAGAGCAGTTGCCCAGAATCACACAGCTGGGAGAACCATCAAGGTATATAGTAGACCCATCCATGAGGAAATTAAAGAGTTATCAATCAGTACTTCGTGGGTAAAGGTGAGTTGGCAGGAATCCTAACCAAAGCGAAATGTAGAAATGAAAAATTCAGAGTTCAAGGGAAACTAAGATATTATGAAACTTCAGCTTTGGAAGAGGCCTGGGATATTCATTAACGCTGTTCACCAAATGCCGGGCATGGTCGGATTGCACTTTCTGGCCGCCTGTGCTTGTGTGGTCCATAGAACTAGTTCCATCCAATGAGTGGTGAGAAGACATGACACATGTCACTTCTAGGCCAGCTGATTGCCAGTAAAAGACCCTTCAGAGCACTCTTTCCCTCTGTCAGAGCAATCTGCAGCAGTGGGAATGGTGGCTGCTAAGACAGCCTGAGTCCCAGAGCACAGGAACATGGAGACGAGCCTCAGCTGACCCACAGTGGACATGTGGCATGAATGAGAAATAAACCTGGCTGATACCAAGCCTGAAGTGACCTGGGTGGGGAAACTGAGGCCCAAAAGGACAGAGATCCGCCCAGCAACACAAAGCTGGCTACCTAGAGGCACCGAGCGGCAAAAATCCACATCCGGCATCCCATCCAGCTATCTTTCCTTTATACATCACTGAGCATCTTGCATATTTTGTAAGTTACTGCCCCTTCTAACCCAAAGCATATTCTGCTTCTGTAAATTAATGCAAAGGCTGAATTTAACTAATCATTGGCTAATTTTCATAAACTGTCTTCTAGTGCACACACTCAGAACTCAGTTTTTTCAAAAGATAGAAGGAGAAGGCATGGGGGGGTCTGGAGGGGTGGGGTAGGGAAACCCTGCTCTATTATTTACAGAATCAACGCTAATTTAATTAAGTATTGACAGAAAGTGCTCAATATTGCAAATAGTTGCCACCTGTTTCTCCTGCAGTCTGGATCTCCTCGTAGTAACTGACTTCACTCCATCTTCCTCTTTGATGTATGAGGCCATAAAACAGGGAGTGAGTAAGTCACCTTCGAAGAGGCCTTTTGTCATTGCAATAACTAGAAGTAATTTATGTGCACCTGGAATTTGGGTTCTCTGTCTCTGACTAGACAACAGACTGAAATCACAATTTGGATGCCAGAAGCCAATCAGAAGGTCAAAGTGACTCTGAAAAGGTATCAGTCTGCTAAAATCTACGATAAGAGAACACCAGCATCCATGTTCAGCAATTAGACCATCAGCAAAGATTTCAGATGCAGGCTGCCTCCGAGAGAAACTGACCCTTCAGAATTGTCCCAAGTTGAACTGAGAAGGTCAGGCATGGACTGTCATTGGATGTGGGCCATCCTAGGAAGGCCTTGGATAAGATGAGTCTGCAACTCAGGCTACCAGCCTGAGTTTTACTCCCAACCTGGGATTTACTTCACCTTTGCAGGTATCCTGGGACACCTTCCCCATCATAACCACCATCCAAGTCCCTCCCATCCTTCACGACCCTGTTTAATTCCTGCCTCTTCTAGGAAGGCCTCCCTGACTATCCTAGCCTATGATATATACGGTATACTCTGACTTTACAATTCTTCGGGCACTTGTCACATTCTCCCTGGGTACGGGCTTTTTATGTTTGCGCGTCTAGACTCTGTAGATCATGTTTCTGTAGAAATAGGTTTCATCTCACGTGCCAACTGTGATCAATTAGTAGTGGCTGCCTAGAGTGCTAGAGTGAGAACTCCAAGGCTGCATCTGGGCTCAATAGTTAAGAGTGCAGTGATTGATTAACAAGGTCTGCAATGGGCATGGCCAGGAAAAATGAAAATGTGTGGCATATGTCTGCCCTCTATCCTGTAAACAGTGAATTCTTTAAAGATAGAGTCCATAAACTGCATTTATTTATATTCCCAGGAACATCTGCATAGGCACACAATGCATGTTCAAAAATTATTTGCTGAATAAATATTTCCCATTTTAACAATGACCTAACTCTACTGCATTAATCACATGAATCCTAATTATGGGTCTTTCAAACAGCCCTTAACACACATAGGTATAGATTTGACTCCCATCAGAAATCTTTCCAAAGCAAGATTTTATATGAAGGATGGCTTTTGACACATCAGTCCCTAAGGTTTCTGAATCTGAAAACGTTAATACTTAATAACTCCTAGCATCCATGAAGTTATTAATGATTTTTCCGAAGTTTTTGCTCCTCATTTGGTTACTACATGACTTTCATGAGGTAAAAGTTTATTCCCATTGTACAGCTTTGAAATAACTTGTTTAATAGCACAACGATTAGTCAAACCAGAAGATGTAACCCAATAAATAGTTACCAATCCTCCAAATAGTTAAGTAAGCCCTTAAGGTCCAGGCCAGTGTTTCCTGTAGTTTTTCCTCTGTAGAACACCAGGATTTTTGTAGGGTCACTACATGTCTTCTTGTGGTCAAATAAGTTTAGGAGACATTAATAGGTATTCCCTATGGTGGGGCTTCTCAGAGCGTTTAAGACATTAATGCACCTGGTGAATTGCACAGAGGACCCTCGACATGAAATACTTCCCATCTATTCAACCTCAGAACCCCTTGGACAAGAAGCATACAAGTGCTATAAAACCTTTTGAGAAATGATTACCTGGGCTCATCAAACTCCCATCCTTAGTTTTTAATCTAAAATTTGCATCGAGATCACTAAAAGGACAGCAGAGTAGTTAAGAGCCTGGGCTCTAGAATCCAACTAGCTTTAAGTTCTGGTCCCAGCACTTAATGGCTGTGACCTTGGTTGAGTCACTGAATCCCCAGCCTTGCTTCCTCACCAGGAACATGCAGATTCTAACAAGGCCTAACTCCTAGGACTGTCATGAGGACTGAATGAGGCAAGGCAGGTAGAGCGCCTAGCTCACATAAGCACTTCATAAATGTTAGCTGATTTTATTGCCAAAGAGGCAGGAAGGTCAGAGTGGAAACTATTTTAAAACGGAACAAAATACCACAGGTTGGGCTCTCTGGGAGGCAGACTCCAAGATAGAGTTTAGCCTGCAGGAAGCTTTTAGAGGAGTGTCCTCAAAGTCAACATCAGTGGAAGGGAAGGGAAGAAAGAGAAAGAAAGTTGAGCCACCCCCAAAGGGAGAGACCTACAGATAAACTGACCCGTCAGAATTGTCCCAAGTTGAACTGAGAAGGTCAGGCATGGATCTGTCATTGGATGTGGGCCACCCTAGGAAGGCCTTGGATAAGATGAGTCTCTGCAACTCAGGCTACCAGCACTCGCAGCAGCCGGGACAAGCTCTCCACCAGAGCTGCATCTGAGCAGTGCACACAGTGTCTTGCACACAATGTCTACCACACCAAAAACAAAAGCAAAACACAAAACAAAGCAAAAGATTCCTCCGACCCTCTGGGACGGAAAAAGGGGAGTCTGCAGGTATCAACCAAATCTAGTCATTTATTCATTCATCATTTATTAATGCCTACCATATGCCAGGCCCTGGGGCTCAGGGCTTACGAACAGGTACTGATTATATAACAATAATAATAATGTCTTCTCTTAACTTTTTAAAGCATGAAAATAAAGATGGGGAAACAGAGGAGGACGAGATATCAAATCACTTCAAGCCAGGATATATTCTCAGGTGATCAGTCACCTGTCAGCCCAGTATGCAAAGGTGTTCATTTGAATGAAGAAAGGGACACGGCAGCTTTCCTCCCCCAAAGCAATACATCAAGTTGTTCTTGTGGTGACTGTGCGAGCTTGGCAAACTGTGCACTGCACAAAATTGAATTTCCAGGTTTGCGGGAGCCTGGGCAAGCTCGAGATGCATGAGGATTTATGGCTTTGGGTACTTAAAATGCCTCCCATTAATTTGTTATGACCTTCTCCCCCTGCCCACGGTCCCAGGTTAACCACAGTCTGGGGCTGAGCAAAGGTAAACGGCACATCAATCAAGCAAAAGCAGCCCCAGAGAGACAGGTGTCTGCCTGGCGGAGGGACAGAGAGAACAGAGAGTCCTTCATGTCCCCGGAAGCCTTGGCTGTGTTCCTCTCTCCCCTGGAGCGGCTTCGGTCCTCAGGGTCCACCTTCCCTCCGGACCTCTCCCATCCTTTCCATCTTGTCACTCGTCTCCCAAGTGGCCCCTCAAGCATTGTTCTTCTTTAGCACAAGACAGCTCTTGTCTTTCCCACTGACCATCCCATCTGTTTATGTCATGTCTTCTCAAGAAGCCAGCCAGCTACTCTGCAACTAATATTTCACATTTGCCTAGTACCTTACAATTTACTTCTGGGCCTCACGACCACCCGAGAGGTAGGCACGGCAGAAGTGGTGACTCCCACTCCAGAGATGAGGGCACTGAGGCCCAGAGAGGCAAAGTGACTTGCCCAAAGTCACAAAGCAGAAGGGAGGGACCCAAGCCAGGCCCTCTGTGCCACAAACTAGCCTCACCGCTGCCTCTCAGCCCCAGGGACCAGGCCATGGGTTGGCAGCGTGCCTTATACTCAGTAGGACAATTGATCCAAGTCACAGATTGGGGGGATTACCTGGGAATCCACAGGGAAGATGGCCAGCCCCCCAGAGGAGGCCCATGAATACACCACTGTGCAAATATACTATCCAACTTGAGCAGACTTGGAGAAGCCAAAGGTTTTTTTTTTTCTCAAGCCAAAAAGCAACAGATTAAAAATTTGGACTAAAACAACATAGATGTTTATAACTTCACTGCCCCAAGTGAACTTAGGAAATCCATGGGCCTCTGAGCCTAAATGTTTTTCTTGTCAGTTAAAGTCCTTGTTTTAAAATTTTCCCAGGCACCCTTTTAAGAATGAGTCCTTGGCAGGTATTATTCATTCTACATCTTTTCTTTCACTCAACAGATACTCATTGGGCACCTACAGTGGGCCAGGAGCTGTCCTAAGTGCTGAGGATTCAGCTGAGGACCAGGCAGGCAGATACCTGCCCTCAGGGGGTCTCACAGGCTGGCAGAATAATACGGTGATTAAACAAGTAAGTACAAGGCAGAATTTAGAAATATCACTCTTTGTAACTCTGTTCATTGGAGTTTAAAATAGGACAACCTTTATGAAGAGCAATTTGGCAGTACCTATGAAAAATTTTAAATGTGCGTAGCTTAGGACTCAGCAGATGCAAAAGTAAAATGAAACAAAACTAAATTAAAACAGCAGATACTAGAGTAAGGGCAAAAGGTTATAGGTATGAAAGGGAGGGAGGGAAGGAGGGAGGGAGGAAGGAAAGGAAAACTTAAATACCCATCCAGAGGAGTATAATTTAAAAAGTTATGGTACATTCATACGGTAGAATACTACGTAGTCAATAAATATATGCGATAGACTTGTCTGTACCAGCCTGGGGAAATGTTTATAAAATATGTTAAGCGGAAAAAAGCAAGTTGGAAAACAGCGCATGTGTTATACCTATCTATGTATATGTGGATACGCCTATATAGGCATATATGGACATCTAAATGTGTATCTATTTAAAGCCAAAGGGAAAAAATCAGCAAGGAGACAGACCAAACTGTTACCAGGGAATATCTCTGAGCAGTGGAATGGCGATGGTTTAAATGGATAAACTTTCAAACAATTTGCAAAGTAATCTTACTTTTGTCGTTTTGAAAACCCAGTTTAGCAAAATAAGGAGTATTAAATATTCTGACAGGGAAAGAAGAGAGAACTGTCTCTGAGCACCAAGCAGGACTTACCCTTCACTTCCTACCAACCCTTCACTTTTTACCATTTTAATCTGCTTATCCTTCAATCTCCAACATTTCCCAGCAAGACCCCAAGCATCCTGCAATTTATAACCCCACCTAGTGGCAAACAGGTGAATTTCAGACGCCAAACTTAAGAGAAATACATTGTCTTGCAAAAGGAAGGTGGATGTGGTGGACTTCACAGTGGAATGCTGCAAAACGACTAGTGACAAAAAGGGGTCTTCCAGAGCCCCCCTTACCTCACAGGTCATTATGAGGAGAAAACTAGCCGAGTATGTGCAGAGGCTGCTTCCCAGTTCACACACTTGCTTGTGCAAGAAACACAATTTCTCTTATTTTTTCTAACTCAGCTAAACTTCTATTTTGAGCTCTTATTCTGACCAGATGGCAGAGACTTATTTTTAGTCAACACAGCGCTATTGCCTCTACCCCACCACCACTCCCAATACACAGTTTACACACATATAACACCAGGACCGGGGGAAAGTTCAAGGGCAGAGGGGTGTCCGGGAGCCAGCGTGCTGGGATTGGGGGTTTAAGTGTACACAGGCAACTGCAAGGTGCCCCATGCCTTCTCACCAGGCTCTTTCTGGCCCAGTGACTCTCCCTTGTTTCTGAGTCGGGAACTCTCTGCACAATCAGGCCACCCCTGCCTCCCTCCAAGACTGGCCATATCATCTTCTTCCCTTGATACTCCCTTCCTGGTTCTCCGCCTGGAGGACAGGATGTAGGAAGTCTCTTCCAGATCCGCAGAGTTCACCACCCTCACCACCTCTGCATTAGCCCTCCCCTCCACACCACAGGGGATCTTCATCTACTCTGGTAGGGCTGTGGGGAGTGGTAAATCCCCCTGTCCTCCAACACTCCAGAAGTCAGCTGATGGGAGCACAAAATACTGGAAGCTCTGCCCCCATTTCCCCTAAGATAAAGAAGCCCGGCACAGAGCAGAGTGGGGTGCGATACAAGGGTGGGGAAAAGGAAAATATAAGGAGAAAAGAGTAGAAGCTAGTGTGCCATGTGAAAACAGTATAGCATGGTGGTTCAAGGTTCGGTTATATAATTGTCTGGGTCTGAATCCCCACTCTACCACTTACTAGTGGTGGTCAAACTATTTCACTTCTCTTCAGGATACTAGTATCCACCTCAGAGAGCCATTGTAGGAATTAAGTGAGATAACGGGATGCAGACACTGAATCAGTCTTGTCACTGCCATTCTGCTCACAAACAGACTGAAATTTGACATTGGTCCATCATAATTCAATTCAGAGTTCCTTACACGCCACCCTCTGCCTAAAGGTGGGAATGTCAATTGTCTGAATGTGAACCTCATGCTGAAAGCACTTTTTCTTCTGAGGGAAGAAAGAGTAGCGTCACCTTCTATAGTGGAGCCTCTATAAGGAACTTCCAGGTCAACATCTCTTCAGAAATGTTCCCAAGGCTGAGAGAAGCGATGCTTGGAGCTAATGGCAACATCTACTCAAAGCCTCCTCAGGTCTTAATCTCGAAGATCTTGCTTAGAAAAGCCTTCACACAGATGTACCCTGTTGACGCTGGGCATGCCCATGTCGGGGGCATGCCCATGTAGGGGCCTTCCCAGTGACAGGAACTGATTGAGAAAAGAGGTTACGGAAATACACTGTGACTGCCTAGGCCCTAGCAGTTAATGTCTGGGGAGCAAAGAATGCAGAAACAGAGACAGGACAGCCAGGCAGGAGAGGTGCCATAACTTAAATAATAAATCAGTCACGAGGACCCCCAGTCCCGCTTTGACAGTAAAGATAAATCTGAGAGACATTCCTAAGTTGCTCTGCAGATACTAAAACCCCCACCAGGTGGAGGAAGTTGACTGCATGCTGACCACCAGCATGTAGCCCCCAAACAGGTTGGAACCAGAAAGTTGATGATGTTGACTCCTGAAATACCACCCTGTTACCTCACCCACCAACTAATCAGAAGGATGTCTACGAGTAAGTTATGCACTCCATGACACCCTCCCTCACACTGCATGTAAAAATCCTTCCCCAAAAGCCATTGCAGAGTTCAGGGCTTTTGAGCATTAGCTGCCCATACTCCTTACTTGGTGCCTGCAATAAACACTGCACCTTCCTTCACCACAACCCGGTGTCAGTAGACTGGCTTTGCTGGGCATCAGGCAAGTGGACCCAAGTTTGGTTTGGTAATACCATGAAGCCTTGAACCAAGGGAAAAGCCCTCTCTCTAAACAGATGAAGGCAATGGTTTTCCCAGCATTAGCATGCATCACCAGGAGGGCTTGTTGTAACAGTTTGCTGGACTCCACCCCTCAGAGTACTAATTCTGCAGGCTGGGATTGAGGCCATTAATTTTCATTTCTAAGAAGTCCCAGGTAATGATGATTTAGCTGATGGGAGACCATTCTCTGAGAACCACTGGATTGCAGAAAAACACTGCTCAATAAGAAGAGCTATGCGGAACTTTAAACTAAGACAGGGACTTACATATGTAATTCATTCTCCCTCAGGGTAAGCTCACAGAAATATCACAGGAACAAGTGCAGTGATCTTTGGTATACCTTGCTCTAGAGTGAGGGTTTTACATTTATTAGCACTCATTATTCCCATTGGAATGGAAAATGTGACATGGCTGGTGTCTACCAAATTTCCCCCAAATCCAAATACCACTCAAAAACCCACCTGGATAAGAACAGGGAATCCATTAGTCCTATAAATTCTACATACACATTTCCTCCCACCCATGGTCTGAAGATAAAGACTATGCTCCCAGCTCACTCTTATCCCTTCTGTGGATTGGCTCCTCCTTCCACAGACTCAGCAGGGCTAGGCAGCCACTGAACTAGACATCCGCCAGCTCACAAGTCCCTTCTCTAGAAAGTTCCCCCTGATCCATGAGAGGAGACAGAAGCCATATGACCCTACTCTCTTCCATTTCTGATTAGACCAGGAATGAATAGACCCAATCCAAGATTAGCCAATCAGGTTCACTCCTGGGAATTTGAAATTGGGATTCAGAGATATTCAGTCAGTATCTGAAATTGGCTAGCCTGATAAGTACGAGGTGGGCAGAATTCACCAGATGGCCTGAGGAGCCGAAGAAACTAATCTAAGAGCAAAGTAACTATGCATAGGTAGGGAGAGAAGATAAATACGTCCCCGTGGCATTCCAGACCCCAGCTTATATCTCTTCCTGAGGACTTCCTGGGGCCTTCCTTATCCCACCCTCAGGTTCCATGTGACATTATATGTCCGCATCATTATTTTCCCTTTTCTAGCTGGAATCACTCATTTATTCAGTCCTCAGCTGTCTGTTGAACAGCTGAGCTGAGCCAGGTGCTGTCCTTGGTGCTGGAGAAATGGTGGTGAACGGTACAGACCCATTCTTGATCCCATGGAGCAATCAGTTCTGTTATTTGTAACCCAGAACACCTAGTATAGCTCCTACATCTGCCACAATATAGAGAAATGCACTCACAGAAAGAAAAGTTATGGAAAAATATATTACAGCTTATCGAACATCTACTATATGCCAAGCACCTTGCTAAGTGCTTTACGTGCACCATCTCTGACAACAACCCTATGAGGCAGGAATTATTATTATCCCCATTGGCTCAAGGACACACAGCAGTCACACCTGGGTGCTCTGAATCTTCAGAGCTGCTAAGAGAAAAGAGAGAAAGTGCCAGAACATAAGCAGACACTGGGGAAGGACACATACACACAAACCCATTTACACTCACACACAAACTCATACACACACAGAATTCAGGCCAGCTATAACAGCACAGACTCAGGCACCCTCTTGGTCTCTGTCAGGTGCTAGCCTCTCTGCTTCATCTCCATCCTATAAGGTGACAAAAATCAGAAATAACCCTCTCTCTTCAGAAATATCCTTGAAGAGCAACTAAGCTTGGCAATACTTTAATTGGACAAAGGCCTTCCAAATGTGGCCTCCTGAGAATAGCAGGGATGCATTTCCACCTGCTTTTTAGAAAATGTGCCCTCCCTGGATTGCATATGAATGCTCTTAGGGAAATGCCAGAGAGTCACTTTAAATGCTTTCTGCCAGCAGGTCAGCACTTACCCACTGGACACCTACCTCCCCAGGAGCCCCACTCAGGTTCCCTTGCAGTTCCATCCCAGTCTGCTCCCTGCCAGGCCCAGGAGAGCAGGGAGCAGCTCTGATCTAGGTGGACAGAGATGTGACTAGTCCCTGCCAACAGCCCCTCCCCTCTCAGTAGAGACAAGCAAAACACTTGAAGGCTGGCTGAGGCTCCGAGTCTGCAGAGTCTGGGAAGAACACAGGATTCTAACAGGCAGGGGACATTCGAACAAGAGAGGATGGCGAATCACGGTGCAGAGACCCCCTGTATGCATGTCAGCTTCCTCATCTGGAAAGCTGGGATTCTCAAATCTCCCTGACCTCAAAACAGATACCATTTACTGAGCACAAGCACTGCGCTAAACACATTTGCAAGTTATTTGAAAGAACCCTAGTCGATACAGATGACTGTCCCCATTATATAAGTGACAAAACTGAGGTTCCAGGAGATAAAGCTGGGCTCACTTAGCCAGTCCTGGTTCACATAACTAGCAAATGGCAGAACCATCACTTTCCAAATTCCACGCTCTTAGCCACGAGCTGGTTTCCTTTGACTTGTGTTTGAGAGGATGAACTGACAGTGAGGAGAAGAGGGCAGAGCCGCCAGTATGTCTTCGTAATTTGCCAGGAGTCAGCCTGATCTAGCTGGAACTTTGATTCCTCCCCTCCCCACCACCACCCCAACCCCTTAATTATCTCCTAACACAGCTGCACACTTCTCAGGACCATTTTCAGGATCCTAAGACAGGAGGCTTAACCCCAGAAGGCCTTAGCTGCCACCCAGCCCAGCAAGCTCACAGAGCCCTAAAACAAATGTGCTGACAAATCCATATCCCATCATCATAGCCAGAAATTTTTAAAAACAGAAATCTGAGATGTGCTGAGGGAACTGGTATCAGAGTGGTATCAGAGTTTAGGCTTCAAATGCTTCTCTAAAGAACAACAGGAAATGTCTGCCTTAAAGCCCCATAGAGTGAAGCTTTATGATAAATTTGGGAAACCTCTTTGAAACTCTTTCTGTCTCCCCATCCTCTCTGCTGGTAAGAATCACTCACATTTCATTTAGTACTTTCTGCTTTGCCCTCACACAAGCTTTAGGGTGAGCTCTCTCTCTCTCTCTACTTGTCCTTCCTGAATTCTCAAGGTTCTCAGCAAAAGAAAACAAAACAAAAACAGTGAAATATTCGGTCCTCTATGGGAAAAGAAATCCTCAAAGATACATGTCTCAGAAACAGAATGATATGCTTTTATCTTACATTAGATCAGGTATGTTTCCAGTTACAGAAGAGAACAACCAATATCTTACAGCTAATTATAACTCTGATGTTGTCTGGGGTCTGTAGGTCCTTGTCACCCAGAGAAGACAAAATGTAAGTTCTGTTAGGGGCAGGCATTTTTGCCCCTTTTTTCCCACTGCTGTATCCCCAGTCCCCCGAATAGTGCATAACACATTGTAGGTATTCAATAAAATGTTTTAACTCTTTCGGGATCCATCCAGACCTATGAATCAGACACTCCGGGAATGAGGCCCAGCAATGCGTATTATAACAAGCCTTCCGGGTGATCCTGATATTCACTCAACTTTAAAAACCACTGAACTATGATAGAGGTCTGTGCTGTTCAATATGGCAGCTACAAAACACACACGGATATATTTTTATTGATATAATTGACATATAACGTTATGTTAGTTTCACACGTACAATGTAATGATTTGATATACTTATACACTGCAAAATGATCACCACAGGAAGTTTACTTAACATCCATCACCACACACAGCAACAAAAAAAATGTTTTCTTATGATGAGAACTTTTAAGATCCACTCTCTTAGCAACTTTCAAATATACAATACAGTGTTAAATATAGTTACTATTAAAATATCTTTAATAAATAGGCAAAATCACCTAAGCATACACAACACACACACACACCCCCTCTGGGGTAGGCAGACTTAAAAAACAGCTCCCAGTGATTCCCATTTCCTAGTATTCCTGCCCTTGTATAACTAGCCCTCTCTTTAAGGGTGGGCTATGTGCAATGACTTGCTTCTAACCAAAATAATATGGCAAAGATGATGGGATGTCATTTCCATGACTAGATGTCACTTCTATGAGTAGGTTACAAAAGATGGTGATTTCTGTCTTACCAGCAAAACTCTCTCTCTCTGGTTAGCTTGGATGAAGCAAGCCGCCAAGTTGAAGCCCACATGGCAAGGAAATGAGGGAAACCTTCAGCTAACAGCCAGTGAGAAAATGCAGTCCTCAGTCCAACAGTCCCCATGGAACTGAATTTTGCTAACAATCACATAAGAGCTTGGAAGCCTATCTTTCCTCAGTTAAGCCTTCAGATGATACCCACATAATGACTGACACTTTGGTTGTAACCTTGTACACCCAGGAAAGCTATGCCTGGATTCCTAAGCCACAGAAATGCAAGATAATAAATGCTTGTTGCTTTAAGTTTTAGAGCAATTTATTACACAGCAACAGATAACTAATATTCCCTCACAGCGTAGAAATCCAAAACCTTCCCCAGCATTTCTGTGAATCACAGACTGCTTATATTTTCCTGTTTCCCCTGGATTTGAACTCTAGGTTTAGTTTGATTTAAGAACCATCTCACTGTTCCACCTACACTACCCCTATTCCATACTCCCTCAATCTAGCCATGAACCTCAGTCTCTTCTTTATTTCCAAGTTCTCAGAGAGCAGGTATGATAGGCTAACCAAAAAGCTTAAAAGGAAAAAATAAAGAATGAAATGTCCCTAGGTGGCTTGGAAAAGCTCCAAAATACTGCTGCAGATCTAGAAGGCCATATGTATACACAGAGTTGTGTGCATGCTGAGAAGACCTGAGAAGATCCCAAGTTCTCATCTCTGGCTAACACTGAGGCTCTATTCAAGCAGGAAGTTAAGTCTGTACACCCATGAAAGCTATGACTGGCAGCTGTAAACAGCCTGGCTCAGCACTGAACATGTGCCCCAACACAAACACAGAGCCCCTAAGCAAAGCCTGGGAGATGTACTGGCCCCAGACTTTTAAGGAAATCTCTACCCAATCATTCCCCAACAAGGAAATTAAAATTGTACTCTAGAAAATATCTATATTTAACACAAAAGAAGGCAGTAATAGAGGAACAGAGGAACAAAAAAATATCAGCTGTATAGGAAAAGGTAAAGTCGCAAGCATAAATTTCACCTTCTTGGTGATTACATTAAATGTTAATGCATTAAACACTCCAACTAAAAGGCAAAGCTTGGCAAAATGGATTTTTTTTTAATGATCCAACTGTACACTGTCTATATGAGACACTTCAGATTCCAAAACACAAACAGGTTGAAAGTAAAAGGACTGGAAAAGATATACCAAGCAAACAGTAACCAAGAGGGAGCTGAAATGGCTATACTAATATCAGATAAAATAGACCTTAAGACAAAAATTGTTACTAGAGACAAAATTTCTAAGTGAATCAATGAAGAATACATAACAATTATGTGTATACCTAATGTGTATGACAGAATCCCAAAATACACGAAGAAAAACTAACAGAATTGAAGAGAGAAATAGACAATTCAAAAGAGACTTACCAGACACATCAACCAAATGCAATGCATGTACCTCAATTGGGTCCTGATTTAGACAAATTTTATGTGTATGTGTATACACACACACACACACACACACACATGCAAGAAAATCAGGGAAATGTGAACACTGAATGAATATTTGATGATATTAAGGAATTACCATTAATTTTTTAGGTGTGATAAGGGTATTGCAGTTATACTAAAAAAAAAAAAAGACTCCTTTTCTTTTAGAGGCATATTCTGAAATATTTTTAGATAACTTTATATGATGTATGCAATCTGGAAGGAAGAGGCAGAATACGAGGACTAGATCAAACAAGATTACGTATGAGTGGATAATTAATGTTGCTGGGTGGTGGGTCCATGACAGTCCATTTTATTATTCTTTCTTCTTATGGATATATTCAAAGTGTTCCATAATAAAAGGCTAAAAAAGGCAGAACAAAGCTACCTGACTGCTCACTCTGAGAAGCTCTAGGACCAAAAAGATTACTATTTGTCCATCCACTCAAAATTCATTTGTTGATTATTTACTATGAGTAAGTCACGGGGATAAACATGCTCTCAAGTAGGCACAGATAAAAATACTTATAAACAAAGAATGGAAGATGTGTCATAAGAGAGGCCCAAATGCAGGGCTACAGGGAGCTCATGAGGGAGAGATTATTACTGATGGGGACAAGGGAAAGCCTGAAATCACAGAATATTAAGCAGGAAGAGTCTCCATCGGACTCATCTTATTTACATCTGAAAAATCTGAACTCCAGAGAGAGGAAGTCTATTTCCCCAGTTACCACAGCAACATTCTAACAGAGCTGGGATTTATTTGTTCTGTAGCTAACATTCATAGAGAGCTTATTATGTCCTGACACCTTGCTTAGAACTTCACACATATTATTTCATTTAATCCTCACAATGTATTCCATTATTATCCCATTGTACAGAGGATAAAACAGAGGCTCAGAGAGGTTAAGTGACTTACCCAAGTCAACACAGCTAGGAAGTGGCAGAGCTGGGTCTCAAACGTAGAAAGTTTGTCTCCAGAGCCTTTTCTCTTCTCACTATAATGGGATTTAACCCATAGTTCCATCACTCTGTGCTGGGTTATGCTGTAATAGGATACAGAGAGAGAGAGGAACAGATGTTTCAGGCAGAGGAAATAGAGGAGATTCAACTAACACTACTATTTTGCCCTATAGAGCTTTCTAGGACTGAGCACCTAGAGAAAAGGACCCCACTGCATTAATAATTTTATGCCACTAAACCATGGTTGCCTCACATAAATGAACAAAATCTGTCCACTGTAACCACTTTCCATACAGTGATCTCTGACCCATTGCTCTGGTTTTCTGCACTTGAAAAACAAAGCCCAGCCGTTGGGCTGCACTTCACAGGCCTACAAGACCTGTGCTTGCCCAGCTTCAAGACCGAAGAAAAAGCCTAGAGTCAGCAACAGAGATGGGGGTGGGGGGGGCTTACATGTCTTAAGCAAAGTCCCGGAGTGATTCCCCACCATGTGCAGTGGACAGCAGGCAGGATGTGGTGGCAGTCTTTGCTTGGGGTGGGGGGTATTACCAGTTATAGGGGAATTGGTGTCTGGTAGGCTCGGTAGTTACCAGGAAAACCAGTAGAGGGGCACTCCCCTCACCACTCCTTTGATAAGAACAATCACTAGCTAGGCCTGGGGCAAGTACGTAGGAAGGTCAGTCATATGCGTAGGGTACACGTGAAGCAGGCACTGGTTGGGCAGGGGAGGTACAGAGAGCAAGAGAGCAAACATCTTGAGTGGCCTGACCATACACCAGTTATCTCAGTCCTGCTGAGGGTTGCCAAGCCTCCTCTGGCAGTTCTTCCCTACTCCCAGCTGGACTGCAGCGTGGAAGGCTCCAGGGGCCGAGCCCTCACATGCTCCCTAGCTCTTTCCTCCTCTTAGAGGGGCTCAGTGGCATCATGGAAAGCTGGGCTCTCATTCTTAGCACTAGCACAGCTCACCCAGTGACCCTGAGGAAATCATTCAACCTGGATCTCAGTTTCCCATATCTTTCACATAAAAGGGGTTAAACCAAATGAGCTTTAAAAAGGCATATTCTTCTATAAAAATATTGAATCACTATGCTGTACACCTGAACCTAATATTGTAAATCAACTATACTTCAATTTTTTTTAAAGGCATATTCCTCTCGGACAAGGCATAATTCCATGAAATCAGGGAGTGAGAAAGAGACACTTAAAAAAAAATTCTCTATCAAGATAAACAAAAAATTTTATAAACCAAATATAAAACTGAAAATTAAATATATATATAATAAAATAAATATACACATGCTTATTCACTGTACAGTGTTAGGGTACAGCACTATTTATGCAACTATTGGACACAGAATATCAGACAGACAGGCTGGAGTTTGTAGCCCAGCTTTGCCAAGCACAGGATATGTTACCTCCTTGATTATAATAATAACAATAATAATAGTTAATAGTCATTGAATACTGCCTAAATGTCACGAACTCAACACTCTACAGTGCCCTCTGGGGAAAATTATCTAAGCCTCAGTTACCACATCTATAATAAGAATGAATGGAAGCACACCATAATACAGTAGCAGTAACATTACAGATTCTCAGCAAAGACTTTCTAAAATCATATTATGTTATTTTGAACAAAGTGTAAGCTTGTTGACAACAACTGCTTCATCATCATCCAGGCTAATGCAATGTTAGCATTATTATTTTTGTTAGCAAAAAAAATTTTGTTAGCAAAAAAAAAATCTATTCAAATGTTTGTCTTTACTTTCCTTGAAAACTACTATTTTTAAATGTCATCTTATAACTTTTGGGTTGTTCATTCCAATAGCAATAATAGTAATAAATGTGTTATCTCCTTACCTTTCCCATTATTATTCCAAAATAAATTCTAACAAATTTAGGTAGCTCATCATGAGATGCCACAAAGAGCAATTGAACAAAAATAAAAAAACATCTGTGAGAGAGACAGGCTCTATTGAAATCTAGAGCCAAAAACTGAAGAATTTAAAACCATCTGTATCACTATTAGGCACTCAGTTGTTCTTACCAGGCTCTAAAGAATTGAGACTATTTCCACTATCACATGGCTATGTTCTCTCAGTTGGGTTTTATTATTTTTAGTGATTCAGCTACAGAATCAGAAGAGTGCTCAGAGATCAACCAGTTCAATCCCCTTTTCAGTTCCAATCCCTATGTTCAGGAGAGAAAAATAAGACCCCAAAAAAAAACAATCAGGCAGCCAATCAACTATTAGCTGTTGCACACTTATTATCATTTGCTAGCCTCTCTCTAGGTTCTTGGGATACTCCATGAACAAAAGAACACTAAAGATGATCCCTGCCCTCATGACACACATTGTGGCAGGGACAAGTGACTTGTCCAAATAACACTTCAAACAGGGACAAAACTAGGTCACCCTACATCTAGACCTGGGCTAGAACCTTTATACCCAGTGACCAGACACCTTGGTTTACATCAACATTTGAATCATACCTGTGATTAGGATTATTCTTCCCACATTTTGTCCAACAGGCCTTCAAAACTTTCCTTCAATTCCATCTCTTTGGCAGAGACATAAATTTCTGATTGCCAGATCAATCTGGGTTAACTACAGTGTGCTTAACCTATCTAGACAATACAGTGTCACAGACTATAATAATTATGTCTTATAATGTGTGTAATGCTGAAAAGTTTACAAAGTTTTCTGGAATCATTTGGGAATTAGGCATCCATGCAAGGTATTCCCATACTACCCTACACTTTCATTATAGTATTTCTTGTGTTACATTTTGTAAGTGCTTATTTTCTGTCTCCCTCTCTAAACTGTAAGCTCCATGATGGGGCAGGGGCATCTGTGTGCCCCATTATCGATATCTAGCCCTAAGCCAGACACATGATTGGCATTCAATGCATATTTATAGGTTGAATGAATAAATGATCTATTTTCTCTCTCAATCTTCTTGATGATTGAAGTGGGTAGAGATTACTACTACATTTTACTGGACTGAGAACTGAGACTCAAAGTCCAGGTCACATCTCCAGGGTCACGCAGATGGTCATAATAAAACTTGATTTCCTGACAATTATTCTAGTGACTTTATGTTTCTTGTAGACTAGAACCACATGTTTTCCATCTCTGAGCCCTTCACAGAGTTGGTCACAGCATCTGGCCCCTAGTAAACCTATTATTAAAAATTATTATTCATGAAATAGACTTTAAGTCAAAATCTGTCTTAAGAGAAAAAGAAGGACATTATATAATGATGAGGATCAATATACCAGGAAGATATAACAGAACCTAACATCACAGAACCTAAATATATAAAGCAAACATTGACAAAACTGAAGGGTGAAAAAGACAGCAATACAATAATAGTAAGGAACTTCAGTACTCCACTTTAAATAATGGATAGAATATCCAGACAAAAAGATCAATAAGGAAACAGAGGATTTGAACACACCATAGATCAAATGGATGTAAAAAGCATATACAGAACATTCTACCCAACAGCAGCAAAATACATATTCTTTTCATGTTTACACAGAACTTTCTCCAGGACAGACCACATCTTAGGTCACAAAACAAGTCTTAACAAATTTAAGAAGACTAAAATCATACTAAGTATCTTTTCTTACAACAGTGGAATAAAACTAGAAGAAATGGATAAATTCCTAAAAACACACAACTAACCAAGACTACATGAAAAAATAGAAAGTTTGAAAAGACCTACAATGAGTAGGGAGATTAACTCAGTAATCAAAAACCTCCCAACAAAGAAAAGCCAGGACCAGATGGCTTCACTGGGGAATTCTACCAAACATTCAAAGAAGAATTAATGCCAAGCCTCAAACTCACTGAAAAAATTTAAGAGGAGGGAACATTTCCAAACTTATTTTAAGAGGACAGTATCACCCTAATAACAATGCCAGACAAAGACACCACAAGAAAACTACAGGCCAATATCCCTGATGAATACAAATACAAAAATCCTCAACAAAATACAATCAAACCAAATCCAACACATTAAAAGGATCATACTCAGGGCTTCCCTGGTGGTGCAGTGATTGAGAGTCTGCCTGCCGATGCAGGGGATGTGGGTTTGTGTCCCTGTCCGGGAAGATCCCACATGCCACGGAGCGGCTGGGCCCATGAGCCATGGCCACTGAGCCTGCGCATCCGGAGCCTGCGCTCCGCAGCAGGAGAGGCCACAACAGTGAGAGGCCCATGTACCGCAAAAAAAAAAAAAAGATCATACTGGAATGCAAGAATGGTTCAACATACAAAAATCAATCAATGTGATACACAACATTAACCAAAGGATAAAAATCACGATCATCTCAATAGATGCAGAAAAAGCATTTGACAAAATTCAGTACTCATTCATGATAAAAACTGTCAACAAACTAGTAATAGAAAGAAAGTACCTCAACAAAATAAAGGCCATATATGAAAAGCCCATAGCTAACATCATTCTCAAGGTGAAAAACTAAAAGCTTCTCCTTGAACATCAGAAACAAGGCAAGGATACCCATTCTCAACACTTCTATTGAACATAATACTAGAAGTCTTAGCCAGAGTAGTTATACAAGAAAAAGAAATAAAAGGTGTTCAAAATGGAAAGGAAGAAGTAAAATTGTGCCTGTTTGCAAATGGATATAATCTTATATATAGAAAACCCTAAAGATGCCATTAAAAAAGCTATAAGAACCAACAGACAAATTCAGTGAAGTTTGGGGATACTAAAAAAAAAAAAAAATCAACAAATTATCTGAAAAGGAAATTAAGAAAACAATCTCACAATTACACCAAAAAGAATAAGATATATAGGAGTAAACTTAATTAACGAGGTGAAAAACTTGTATACTAAAAACTACAAAATACTGATGAAAGAAATCAAAGACACAAACAAATGGAAAGACATCCAGTGTTCAAGGATTAGAAATGTTAATATTGTTAAAATGTCCATAATACCCAAAGTGATCTAGTGATTCTATACAATCTCTACCAAAACCTCAATGGCATTCTTCATATATATATATATAGATACATATATTTATTTATTTATTCATTCATTCATTCATTTATTTATTTATTGGACTATAATTGCTTTACAATGTTATGCTAGTTTCTGCTGTACAACAAAGGGAATCAGCTATATATATACATATTTCCCCATATCCCCTCCCTCTTGAGCCTCCCTCCCACCCTCTCTATCCCATCCCTCTAGGTCATCACAAAGCATCAAGCTGCTCTCCCTGTGCTATGCAGCAGCTTCCCACTAGCCATCCATCTTACATTTGGTAGTGTATATATGTCAACGCTAGTCTCTCAGTCAGTCCCATCTTCCCCTTCTCCCCCTGTGTCCTCAAGTCCATTCTCTAAGTCTGCATCTTTATTCCTGCCCTGCCACTAGGTTCATCACTACCTTCTTTTTAGATTCCTAATGGCATTCCTTAATAGAAAAACAATTTTAAAATTCATTTGAAACCACAAAAGACCAGGATTAGCCAAATCAATTTTGAGAAAGAAGAAACAAAGCTGGAGGGATCACAATTCCAGGTTTCAAAATATATTACAAAGCTACAGTAATCAAAACAGTATGGTGACTTCCGTGGCAGTGCAGTGGTCAATAATCTGCCTGCCAATGCAGGGGACATGGGTTCGAGCCCTGGTCCGGGAAGATCCCACATGCCGCAGAGCAACTAAGCCCTGTGCCACAACAACTGAGCCTGTGCTCTAGAGCCTGTGAGCCATAACTACTGAGCCCACATGCCACAACTACTGAAGCCCGTGCACCTAGAGCCTGTGCTCCACTATAAGAGAAACCACTGCAATGAGAAGCTTGCACACCACAACAAAGAGTAGCTTCCGCTCGCTGCAACTAGAGAAAGCCTGCACGCAGCAACAAAGACCCAACGGAACCAAAAATAAAATTAATTAATTTTTTTTAAACTGTATGGTACTGGCATAAAGACAAACATATAGACCAGTGGAACAGAATACAGAACACATAAATAAATCTACACATGTACAATCAAATTATCTCTGACAAAGTTGACAAGAACACATAATGGGGAATGGCTTGTTTCTTCAACAAATGATGTTGGGAAAACTGGATAGCTACATGCAAAAGAAGGAAATTGGACCTTTATCCTATATCATAAACAAAAATCTACTCAAAATATATTCAAGACTTAAACATAACACCTGAGACTGTAAAACTCCTAGAAGAAAACATAGGAGAAAAGCTTCGTAACATTGGTCTCAGCAATGATTTCATGGATGTGACACCAAAAACACAGTCAACAAAAGCAAAAATTGATGAAAACAGATGAGGCTAAAAAGCTTCTGCACAGCAAAGGAAACAATCAACAGAGTAAAAAAGGCACCCTATGGAACGGGAGAAAATATTTACAAACCTTTTATGTGATAAGGAGTTAATCTTCAAAATATATATGAAACTCCTGTAACTCCATAGGAAACAAACAAACAAACAAAAACCTAATGTAGGCTAAGGACTTGAATAGACATATAGATACTTCTCCAAAGAAGGCATACAAATGGCCAAAAAGTATATGAAAAAATGCTCAATGACACTAATTGTGTGGGAATGTAAATCAAAACCACAGTGAGATATCACCTCATACCTGTCAGGATAGTTACTATCAAAAAAACACGAAAGACAACAAGTGTTGGTGAGCTTGTGGAGAAATTGGAACCTTTGTACACTGTTGGTGGGAATGCAAAATGGTGCAGCCACTATGGAAAATAGTATAGAGTTTCCTCAAAAAATTAAAAATAGGACTACAATATGATCCAGCAATTCCACTTCAGGATATTTACCCAAATGAACTGAAATCATGATCTCAAAGAAATATTAGCACTCCCATGTTCAGCTGATTATGTGCAGCCCTATTCACGATATTCAAGATGTGGAAACAACCTGAATATCCATTGACAGATGAATGGATAAAGAAAATGAGATATATACATACATGGAATATTATTAAGCCTTAAAAAGGAAGTTCTGACACATGCTACAATTACAACATGGATGAAACATGAAGACATTATACTATGTGAAATAAACCAGTTATAGAAAGAAAAATACTGCATAATTCCACTCATATGAGGTATCTAAAATAGTTAAATTCATAAAACTAGAGAGTGGAATGATGGTTGCCAGGGGCTGGAGAGAGGAGGAAATGAGGAGTTACTAATCAACAGGCATAAAGTTTCAGTTAAGTAAGATAAGAAAGCTCTAGAGTTACTACAAAATATTCTACCTATAGTCAACAATACTGTATTGTATACTTAAAAATCTGTTAAGAGGTTAGATCTCATGTTAAGTGTTCTTACCACATTAAAATTTTAAAGAAGTGTTGTTGTTGTAAGAAGAAATAAAAATAATTTGCTAAAAGAAAGAAGCTCTGGAGTCAGAGGGTTCAAATCCCAACCCTGCCAGTTACTAGCTGAGGGACCTTGGGTGGGCTTCTTCATATACTTATTCATCTTATAAAAAGAACATCATAGTTCCTACCACCAAGGAGGATGGGAGGATTAAAAGAGATATCGCATGTAGAGGTCAACACAACATTGGCATTTCCCATCCAATACCTTCAGGCCAAGGCCCCCTCCCCAGACCCACAGAAACGGCAAAGCCTTCTTCAAACTTGCTCATATAGTGCAGATGTACCAAACCAGGGGGTTCTAAGACTCAGATGCTCACAAAGTGGTCCCCACCTGGACAGGAGGCACTCGTAATCCCATTCAAAGTCCCTGAAAGGCTTCTTCCCAGCCTCTGATCAACTCAAAGTTTGCTTGTCAACTCCTACAAGTTCCTGCAGCTTCATTCAGTTTGGACAGTCTTTTCTGGTGATTTGTGTATGAAAAACTCTAAATGCCTCAGTTGGCATATGAACAAAGGAAATCCTTTTTGTTCAAACTAAAACCTTTGAAGAAACAAGCCAGGGGTTGACATAAGAGAGCAGCCTGACCATCAGCACAGGCCAAGTAAATAGCCTCACAGTAGTAATAGAACTATGTGAACAATAGGAGGCACCATAACTCTCCCACATGTCCCCAAATAAACAAAGCCCCAATCCACAAGCACCACAGACTGGATGACAGCAGGCTGGAAAATGCTGCCTAGAGATCAATCCCGTCTTTGTTCTGTTTTCCTAATCATTCAGCACAGAGACATTTGCTACACTGGACCTTCTGACATGAAAGCCACTGCTAAATAGTTCTGACAATTCATGAGTGCTATTTATTGTAGTTTATGACCTCTACAAGGGAAAAGCTTGCAGCTGCTCTTCAAAACCCAACACTTTTTTAAACCTTCATTCATTTAACAAATATTTACTGGACACTCACTCTGTGTCAGACACTGAACTAGATCCTGAGGATCGAGCAGCAGCAAACAAAACGGAAATGGTTCCTGCCCTCAGGGATACTATATTCTAATGGCACAGACAGACAAAAGCAAGTAGACAAAAAAAAACACAAAATAATTACTAATTGCGTAAGTTTTACAAAGGAAGCAAATGAGGAATTGACATGGGGAATAATGGTGAAGTTTGAGGAAAGAGATAACATTTTAGCTAACATTCAAAGAACAAGGAAGGAAAGCCATGAGAAGAGATGGCGCTTGTATAATTCCATTTGTACAGAATGTCCACAAAAGCAAATCTATAGATACAGAAAGTAGATTAGTGGTTGCCTAGGGCTGGGGGTGTGAATGGGGAGTGAGTGTAAACAGGCATGAGGTTTCTTTTTGGGGTGAGGGAAATGTTCTAAAATTAGACTGTGGTTGGTGATTGCACAACTGTAGATGTGTGAAAATCATTGAATAGCATATAAAATAGGTGCATTTTATGATATAAAATTATCTCAATAAAGTGACAGAGACAGAAAATGGGTGGATGGATAGACAGGTGGATGGATGGATGACAGATAGATAGATAGGTAAGAGAAATAGACAGTTAGATGGACAGATGGATGGGTAGATTGATGATTGAAAGAGAGAGAGACTGAGACAGAGACTAAAGCCAAGGATACAGTCTTTTCTGAGGGCTCCTGAGCAGCTCTCACCAAACTCACACAGTGCTTCTCCTGGATTAGCCAAGATTCTGATCCCTGATATCAGTATGGAGGTTCCTTTAAAAACGAAAAATAGAATTACCATATGATCCACCAATCCCACTCCTGGGCATATATCCAGACAAAACTATAATTCAAAAAGGTACATGCACCCCTATGTTCATTGCAACACTATTTACAATAGCCAAGACATGGAAGCAACTTAAGTGTCCATCAACAGATGAATGGATAAAGGAGATGTGGTACATATATACAATGAAATACTACTCAGCCATAAAAAAGAATGAAATAATGCCATTTGCAGCAACATGGATGGGCCTAGAGATTACCATACTAAGTGAAATAAAGTCAGACAGGGAAAGACAAATATGATATAATATCACTTATATGTGGAATCTAAAAAAAATGATACAAATCAACTTATTTACAAAACAGAAAGAGACTCACAGACATAGAAAACAAACTTATGGTTACCAAAAGGGAAAGGGGGGTGGGGGAGGGATAAATTAGGAGGTTACGATTAACATATGCATACTATTATATATAAAATAGATAACCAACAAGGACCTACTACATAGCACAGGGAACTATACTCAATATTTTGTACTAAGCTACAAGGGAAAAGAATCTAAAAAGGAATATATATATTAGTTCCTGAAACTAACACAATATTGTAAATCAACAATACGTCAATAAAATAAATAAATAAAAATAAATGTAGGAAAAAAATATTCTGATCCCTGAATTAAAGGGACTCTATAGGAGAGAACAGAGGTTTTTTCCTTACTTATCATTTTGGTTGCTTCGATTCAAAACAGAAAGCATATATTAATTACTAAGAGTCATACTTAATCTGAGCCTGTCTGCATAACAATTAAACTGTTCCTGAATTTCAGTTCAGGAGAGAGAGAAAGAGAGATGGGAAGATCATCTCAGGTGGAGGGAACAGCATGCACAAGTGTTCTCATGAGGGAAGGCACCTGGCACGTGCAAGGACTGAGGGAACCACTGTTCGGGACTCAGCAAGAGGTAGGAGAGTGAAGAGAACGGGGCCACCAGGTCACACGAGGCCTCCATGGCCATGGTAAGGAGCAAGTTGCTTTCCACTCTACAAAGTGGACTCGCTGTATTCGCCCTTCAAGTTATTCATGTTTTGATGAAGAAACAAAAGGCAGAATATAGAGAAATGATACATCCTTGATGTTTTACAATGTCCTGCCCCACACAATCTCCCATTGGCTCTGCCAACAACCCAGTCAGAAGACATGGTTTTATGAACTTCAGTTAGGAGATGAGGAAACTGATACATAATAAAGTTAAACTGACTTGCCCAGGTTGACACAGCCATTAATATGGAAGCTAGGAACCACCTTTATTTTATAAACAAATTCTCCCCATTTTCAAACTTGTGGTTTACCAAAATCCACATTACCGATCTCCCTGTATTAGTTATCCATCTCAGCATAACAAACCTCCCCAAAACTTAGTAGCTGAAAACAACCTTTAATGTTGCCCAGGAATCTATGGGACAGCTGGGCAATTCTGTTGATCTAGACCAGACTCAACCAATCTTCACTGGCCTTGCTCACGTGTCTGTCACGTGGCTGGTCAGCTGGGATCCAGCTGGTCTCACTAACATGCCAAGCCAATAGTGTGACTGGTGGCTGAAGGCAAAGGAAGTGATTGGGCCACATATATTTTATCATATCGTATTATAGCAATAGGCTAGCTGAGGCGTTTTACATGGCAACAGTAACGTTTCAAGAGAGCAAGTGGAAACATGCAGTGCTTCCTGAGACCTAGGCTTAGAAGTGGTACCCACCTCTTCTGCTGCATTCTATTGGCTAAAGAAAGGGACAAGTCCAGTCCAGAATCAAGGGGAAGAAAAATAGATTTTACCTCTTAATGGGAAGAGGTACAAAGACCCATTGCAAGCCAAGAATACAGGGAGGAATGAAGGATTATTACCATTTTTTGCAATCTACTAAAATCCCATTCCCACAAAGAGCAAGAAGTAAATTGCCCCTAAGGGACTACTGATCAGGAATTATTCCTGGAGTCTCACTGTCCTCTCTGGTCATCTCTGGTTGTGAGGCAGCAAGAGAGGATTATAATATCCGTTCATCAGTTTTTCTTCCCCTCCCGACACCTCTTTCTTAGAGTCTTCTTGAGGGCCTCTGGCTCAACCCCTCCACCCTGGTCACAGCTCACCAGATGGATGGACAGGACGAGCATTTCACTCAACCTGGCCAAAGACATTGTATTTGTTCCCTAGGGCTGCTATAACAAAGAACCACAGTGGAGTGGCTTGAAACAACAGAAATTTATTCTCTCACAGTTCCGAAGGCTGGAAGTCCAAAATGAAAGTGTTAGCAGGGTTGGTTCCTATTTCATGTTCTAGGGAAAATTTTTGTCCCACGCTTCTCTCCTAGCTTCTGGTAGCTGCTGGCAATGCTTGGCATCCCATGGCTTGTGGCAAAATAACTCCAATCTTTGCTTCTGTTCCCACATGGCATTCTCCCCCGTGCCTATGTCTCTTCTGTTTCATCTTCTTATAAGGACCCTAGTCATTGGATTAGGGTGCATCTTAATCCAGTAGGACCTCTTTTTAATGAATTACATCTGCAAAAACCTTATTTCCAAATAAAGTCACATTCTGAGGTTCCAGGTCAACATGCATTTGGGGGGATATCATTCAACCCAGTACAGGGATTCTCTGTCCCAGGTACTTGGAATTAAGACTTGGAAACACTTATTTGTCTTTGTTAATTCTGGAACAGAAGAGACATGTAAGGAGCTGGAATGGCCATTTCCTTCCATGTATGTAAAACAGAGAAAGTCAAACTACGGAGAGGAAAAGAATGAAGATCTGTAGAAAGAAGCAGAGATAACAAAACATGCTGAGATGGATAGAAAGACAAAGAGAGACACAGACCTTCCATCTTGGTTTCTCAGGGTCTTCAGAGCCCTTGGCTCAGTTCCTCACAGGACCAGGTTGCACTCTCTACCCTCAAACTCCAATAAGATACTGTTATATCCTTCCAATAAACTTCTCTCTTTGGTGTAAGTTAGTGTGAATGGATTCTGTTAATTGCAACCTAAAAAATTCCACAAAGCCAGAGATGAATTCTTTATCCTGCCAAGATGTTTCTGGTGGCCAGCCCGGCTGTGGGTGCCACAGGAAGCTGTCAGTCATGAAGTGGGCAGTCTTGTCCTGGATATTGCTGTTGTCTCTGTTCACTGCACAATGTTACACACGGCGGTTAGGTTCCCAGACCAGCCCCCAAACGATCTTTAATCTTACAGTGCTGTTAGCACGCTAACTCAGTTACAGAACAAGTAGATCAATAAGTAAACGTATAAAACTGCATTCAAATATGTCAAATAAACTCACAAAATCTCCTTCACAGCCTGCCAAAATGAGCGATGTCTCCTCTCCCTACTCATTCTTTGTTTTGTTTTGTTTTTAATTTTTCAGGAAACAGAGACAGAGATTGCTCAAAGTGTTTTCATTCTCCTTGTAATCTCAATTGCAGTGTTCAGTGATGTCATAATATGTAATGGACAATTTGGCCACTCAGTATCCTGGGAACATCCGATAAGTCCATCATTTCCAAGGAAGAAGCCGAAACTCACTTTCCCAGCCTCCCTTGCAGCTCGAGTTTAAGTGTATGACCTAGTTTTGCCAACCTGATACAAGTAAGCCTTAAATTTGGAAAGGAACCACAAGGGAAAGCAGCACTATGCCAAATCCACATTTTAATGAACAAAGTTGTGAAAGTATCTAGGGGACATTTGTGACAGAGCTTCTGTCCCTAACATTACCAGTGAAAGCACCAATTTTTATGCTGAGCGGTTGTGCTGTCCTCATTGTAGTGTCCCCACAGTGTCATTTGGGCTTTGTTTCTGAATACATAGCCAGCCTCAAGCTTCATCTCTGGCCTTCCCTGAGATTCTGTGAGCCTCCTATGTCCTTTAATGAAATCCTTTCTTAAATAAACCAGCAAAAGTGGATTCTGTTGCTTGGAATTAAGAACCCTAACTGAGAGACGATATTTCTGGTAGTATTGCTCCTACCTTCTACCAAAAGTAGGATTCTTCAACCATCTAGACTACCTTGAGCACTTGAGCTGGATTGTCTCACATAGTCTCAGATGTGGGTAACAGGACCGTTCTGACCCCTTTCATTGTTTGCCTCTTAAAAGCAACTTAAAATCCATGGCAGCATCCCCCATCAAAACTGAAAGGTATGTTTTTCATATATGTTACAAAGACATAAATACAAATAAGCATAATTTCTAAATATTGGGGCTTTAAACAATGATTTTTCAGAAACTATATAATCTATCCCTTATTACAAAAGTGCAGCCTATATTTTTTAAGGGCACCAAGACCTTAGCTTATCTTGCTTGACAATAGTCATCGTAGTCTTTCAATCTCATCACTGGAAGAAAAAAGTATGACATTCCAGTGACAGGTGTTTCAGGTTCCACAAAGGGTATCTTTCCAGGGGGTCTTCCATAACTCAATCCATTTGTACATTTTTTTCTGTGAATTTAATTTTTCTGTGATATCTGATCATGCCACTCCATTCAGTAAAACTCAAGTCATTCTGTACTGACTTTGGAAAAAAGTCCAAATTCCTCAGCATTATACATAAGGCCAAATAATGCCTGTCTCTCCAGCCCTATGTCTTGCTATGCTTTAAAACTCTACTCCTTGTCTCCAACATTCCGTTCTCAGCTATACTCCACTACTTGTGGTTCATTCATTGAATGGGGTATACTGTTCCTTGCCTCTGTAGCCTTGCTCACACTGCTTCATCTGCCAAGAGTCACCTGCTGTACTTTGCCCAAATGATAAACACTTACCCTTTTATCAATACACAACACCAGTGTCAACTACTCTAGAGTATCTGCATATTCACATATGGATTTCATTTGATAAGAACTCTTTCATTTGTAAGTTAACAAATCATTCATACTGTCTTTAATTGGGAAAACGATCTGAACACTTTACAAAAGAAGATTTACAAGTGGCCAATAAGCACATGAAAATGTATTCAATATCATTAGTCATAATAAAAATGCAAATTAAAATCACAATGAGTACCATTTGACAACCATTAGAATGGTTAAAATTATAAGAACTGACAAAAAGAAATGTTGGCTAGGATATGGAACAACTGGTACTCTCAAAAATTGTTGATGGGAGTGTAAAATGGTATAGGTACTTTGAAGAATTGTTTGCCACTTTCTTCTAAAATTAAACACATATCTACCTATGACCCAGCAATTCCATCTCTGGATACTTATCCATGAGAAGTAAAAATATAAGTCTACAAAAAGACTCATACAAGTATATTCATAGCAGCCTTATCATAATAGTGTAAAATGGAAATAATCCAAATACCCATCAATAGGAAAATGATAATCACACGTATATATTCATACAATTGAATGCTACTCAGCAGTATAATAGAACCAAACTCTAATATACACAACAGCATGGATGAATCTCAGAAACATGGCGCAGAGCAAAAGATGCCACACCAAAAAGTAAAGACTGCATGATTGCATTCATACGAAATTCTAAAAAAGGAAAATATAATCTATAGTGACGGAAGTCAAAAAGTGGTTGTCAGGGGAGGGGACAGGAGGAAGATTAACTGGAAAAGGGCACAAAGGATGACCTCCTGAAGTGACAGAAATGTTTTATATACTGTTTTGGATGGTGGTTGCTCAAGTTATATATTTGTGGAAACTTGTCAAAATGAATATTTAATCTGTACAATTTTTTTTAATTTAATAAACAGTATTTATTAAAAGTACATAGATCATGGAAGTACTTTTAAATATGCAATCTCTGGGATGTGGGTTCACAAGACTCAACCAAGCGAAATCCCTGCAGTGAGTTCCTTCTTTTGGGGGGAGGGGTAGAGAGGTTAGAGTTCTAAAATGACAGTGACAATGATGGCAGGAGTCAAGAGTAAACGATAAGAAAGGTTGGTTGTAAGGAGGGAGCTGAGAGAAGGGGAAGCTTATGGGCTCGCTGCGCTGTACCATCAGGGCTTGGTGTCTTCAAAGATGTCAAGGAAGAGGATGAACAAGGAGTCAGGTAAGACTTGCTAGTGTGGTGGGAATTAGTTCAAAGAGAACACGCACAGAAAATCAGAATGCTTGGAGTATAATCAGGAGGCTGGGAAGTTATTCTAAGGAAGAAAATGGCTGTGTTGTGTGTGCTGTTGGGAAAGGGATTCTGAGTTGGTTACTGATATTCAAACACCTGCACTAATTAGGTGTTCATCTGGTATGAGTGGGGTGAACTTTGATAGACATTCCAGGTGAGGGGGGAAAAGATCCAGGGTTAAAGCTACTTTGCGAAACCTAGAGTGGGAGGGAGACATTGTGAAATAACATTAAAAGCATGAGCTTTGGAAATCAAATGGATCTGAATGATAATTTATTTATTAACCAGATATTTGGTCAAATATTATTCTGGGTGTTTCCGTGAGGTGGGTTTTCAATGAGATTAACACTTAAATTGGTAGATGACTAAAGCAGATTGCCCTGTATAACGTAGGTGGCCCTCAGTCAGTTGAAGGCCTGAAGAGACAAAAAGGCTGACTCTCCTCGAGTAAGAGGGAATTCTTCCTGCCTCATGGCCTTCAAACTGGAACATCGGCTTTTTCCCACCTTTTGGACCCAGAATGGAACGATACCTTTGGCTCTCCTGGGTCTCCAGATTGCAACTCACCCTGCAGATTTTGGGACTTGCCAACCTCCATAAGCAAATGAACCAATTCCTTATATCCTTATAATAAATCTCTCTATATATGTATATATTATACATACACACACATATATCCACATCCTATTGGTTCTGTTTCTTTGGAGAACCCTAATACAACCTGGGTTCAAATTATGGCTGTTTCTTAATAACTGTGTGACCTTAGGCAAGCCCTCTAACCTCCCTGAGCCTATAAAATGGAAATACTTAAAAATCCATTTAGCACAGGATTGTAACAAGGATTAACTGAAATAATTTCACAAAGCATTGAGCACAGTTTCTGACACATAGTGATCAATAAATGGAAGTTGTTGTCGACATTATTTTTATTATTATTATAGAAGGCTCTCTTTTGAGGAGAAAATGCAGGTAAAACAGGACCTAAAGATGTATTTTTGGTGAGGGTGGTAGGAACGTGTGTAGGAAATGTCAAAGCTTTACCTAGTCAACAGCAAAGAGTCCCTTGTTCTTTCCTTCCAGTGTTCTCCCCTATTTTCAAGAAAGCTACTTCTCTGTTTCAGCTCTCTCATGTAACTCTTTGTATGGGAAAATTCAGCTGAACCACTTTCTAAAACCCTAATTAAAATCTTGTTAAAAAATCTTCCAAATATACGTCACTTTTTCTTGACTTAAACATAATGGATGTAAAAATGTAGCCCTTCTGACTTAGGATGTTGCAGTGGTACTGAGTTTTTACAGAAAATATTAATAATCACTGTAATGCACGATGTATTTTCAAAACTAAATCTCTCATAGCAATTTATTTTGCTGTCAGCCTTTCATAAAATTAAGTGTGGCATCAATTCCAGTTTACTAAGAGTTTTGGCTAGTAACGCTTTACTGTAAAAATCCCCTCCCTTTGACAATTTTAAGGAAGAGAATGATATTTTCATTTTATATTCTTAAATCTTTTCTCAGGATAAGCATGAAATATCATTGTGCAGAAACAGATTCCATTTCAAATGTAAACATTTCATTTAGCAACCAGACTTAACTATCCACAGATGCAGGGGAGGTTCTGAAATTCCCATTTTTTAAAAGAGTAAAGACTGGCCAACTCCTCTGTGAAAAGAACCTGACTAATGCCAGTGTGTGGATTAGTTCTGGCCTGGAGAGCAGACAAAGTTCTATCATCTTGAATGTAAAACTACAGCACACTACTGAGATCCCAAAATAACTTAAGAGTCTGGTCGTTGGTTTTATTTTCCTTGGCTCCTTCCTCATGGGTGCTAGTGGTGGAACTGGGGGAGAGGTTAAGGTGGGCCTGGAAAAGAAGGGAAATGTGTTCCCTACAGCAGCAATATAGGTCCACTGCCCAATCCTCTGAACTATAAAAAAAAACTCTCCCTTCCCAAAATGGGCAATCTGGTTTGGAAAACTCACATTTACTCAATGAAACAAAACTACAAAAACTGTAGCTCTTACTACATGCTAGCCCTATTCTAGATGCTAGAGATACAAAGATAGATACTAGTTCATAGCCCCAAGAGTTTAGTCTAGTGGGAGAAACATGTAAGTGAACAATCACAGCACATTGAACAACCGAATAACAGGTGTGACTCAAAGAAAGCAGGGACAACCTGGGGAAAGGGAAGACTTCACAGAAACGCCTACAGACTGTCTTCAGGATGCAGGTGGTCCATTCCAAGGTTAAGTATTTTTAAAGCAAAAACTCAATTTCCAGACTAAAAACCTTAATTTCTGACCGTGAAAACTGTACGTTCAGGTTCTTATAATCTATTGTATACACACACAACAATAACCCACACCAAGGGAAATTAGCTCAGTTTGAGAACATGATTCATCATCATTCACACCTGCTCAATTTAAGTCCCTCCCCAAATACGCATTACACTGAGGAACATGTGGTAGCAACTCCCCAGAATTAGGACAGAGAGACTTGCTGCTATAGAACGATATAAAACACTACGCATACCTCTGGATGTATTCAGTTGTTGGATTGTAAACCATTAGTCCTTTTTAAACTGTTAAGATGGATACCGAATAAGGAATAATGCCCTAAACGCTTGCAGTTTCCGTATTTACATCTGAAAAATCTCCAATTTACCAAGGCCAATGTGGTATTTCTGGGGAAAAAAATGAAAACTACACACTTGATTTATGGATTTCTGTCATTCATTCATGTCATAATCCTAAAAGCTACCTTTATTCCACAACTTTCCACCATTTCTTTCTAAGAAAAGGGTATATGAAAAGGTTTTTTTTTTTAAGGTTATAGTCTTCAAAAACTTGAAATATAAATTCGAATGATCTAACAATTAGAAAATGTTCCCCTACTACCATCTGACATTGCCCGTTTATCATTCTATTTCATATTCTTCTGTAACATCTAACACCCTTCACCTAACAAGGTCAGAAGTTCCTTGAACAGTGTTTTATAAGCTACCTACAGAGACAATCCCTGTGAAACCTGAGGATGCCACACCAACAGAAGGCCGGTCACTGTGATACGGCAGACCACTCTGCAAAGTCAAAATTGTAGTTCACTTAACCTCACAGCTTCTTTCCAGAACTCCCTCCCCGCCCCCGGCCTCCCCCCCACACCCGCCCCAAAGAACGGGTAAGTGTCGATTTTATAAGACGTCTGGACCTGCTTTCTTCAAAACGAAGCTTTCATCTGATTCCTGGAAGGTCACCTCGGTACTCCCAGGGCTCAGGATACAGCGCTTAGGTTTTTGACCATGGGCGTTGTCTCCTCAACCGGTGACCTTCAGGCCTCTGTGGTTAGCCCGACCCCTGGATCGCCTTCACACCACGGAAAGCACCATGCCTACCACTGCCACTGATTCAGAGACACGGCGGCTCAGTGGGGGCCCGGCTGCCCGCCCCCCCCCCAAGCCACTGTTGGCAACGCCGGCCAAGCCCGAGGCCCCGCTCAGAAAGGCTAAGCGACCGCCCCACCGAGGTCACCTAGGACCGATGCCCCCATGGGCTCGGTCCACACCGCCTGCCCGAGGCCTCGCCGAGCCCCACTCCTGTTCTAACTTCAGCCAACACCGCACCCCGTCCACCAGGGAACTTTCCAGAACCCTGGCCCTCTCTGGGAAGTCCCGAGTCGCATCCAGGAGGGAACCCCAATTCGTTTATTGAACGCCTACGCTGAGCTCAGGGCTGGGCTGGCACGCGGAGGAGACCCTTCGCCCTGGCCTAAGGAAGCGCCGGCGTTCCAGTGCCTCGGGCTGGGACCCGTCCTCCAGAAGAACCAAGAGAGGGCCAGCAAGGGACCGGGAGAACCGCGCCCGCAGCCCCCATGTCCCCTCTGCCCGCCTTTACCTTGCCGGACCCCACCAGGGCCGCCGGAGCTAAAATCAGAAACGAGCGCAACGCCCGCTCCTGTGCACTCGGCGCAGCGGGGCCAGGGCCGCGGCCCGGGTGAGTCATGGCTCCGCCCCCACCCGCGAGGACCTAATCTGTACGATTTTTAATGTAAAGTATACCTGAATTTAAACTGGCTTTAAAAATGAATGCTCTCGGGGCTTCCCTGGTGGCGCAGTTGGGCGTCCGCCTGCCGATGCAGGGGACACGGGTTCGTGTCCCGGTCTGGGAGGATCGATCCCACGTGCCGCGGAGCGGCTGGGCCCGTGAGCCATGGCCGCTGAGCCTGCGCGTCTGGAGCCTGTGCTCCGCAACGGGAGAGGCCACGGCAGTAAGAGGCCCGCGTAAAAAAAAAAAAAAAAAAAGAATCCTCTCCATAGATCCGTACATGTATATACACACAACATTCCTCCTGTAATTTCTGTATGTTCCCAGACCACAGAAGTTTACACACCCTGGATTCCTGGATTAAGAACTGCTGGACAAAATGACTCCTAAGAGCTTTCCAATGTCTCACATTCTCTGAATTCTCTAAAGAAAAAACAATTCTGGAATCACAAGGTAATTACAAAGTCAATGGGGAAAAATTACTCCCCCAAATTCCATTCATTCCCATTTCACCTATAACATAAACCAAGAAACATACACACGGTCTTCCTTGGAGGTTACCTGCGAAGGTTAACTGTCTTTATCCGCACCCTGTGGAGCAGAGGCCGAAGTTAGGGAACTCATTGTAAAGAACAACATGGATTGGAGGCGGCTGCTAGCCAGAGGAGACACAGCATGAAACAGAAGCCCTGGTTTGGAGCCTCAGTTTTATCACTAACAAGCTAAAGAACCCTAAACGAATTTTGGAATCAATCAGGCCAACTGTCTCATTTCAAAGATCAACACCCTGAGTTCCAGAGAAAGGGATCAACTGGCTTAAGGTCAAATAGCAAGTAAGTAGCAGAGCCTGAGTTAGAACCCTGTCTTATCAAACCCAACTGTTGTGCACCCTGTTGTTTTGTTCGGCCAGTGTCTATTTTCTAGGAATTTCTTCTTTGTCCCATTATACACAGGGCTATAGTAGAGCTGCTATATTCCTTCAAAGCAACCCACACTACCAGGCCTACAGTTTATGGGTCTAGAGGGAGAGGTGAGCAGGGAGAGGGGAGAGGAGGGAGAAGAGGAGGAGGAGGAGGGAAGAGAGAAAGATTCCGTTTCTTAAATTTTAATTATTTATTCGTATTTTTTTCCTGTTAGAAGTTGGTCTTTTTTTTTTTTTTTGCAGTACACGGGCCTCTCACTGTTGTGGCCTCTCCCGTTGCGGAGCACAGGCTCCAGATGCGCAGGCTCAGCGGCCATGGCTCACGGGCCCAGCCACTCCGCGGCATGTGGGATCTTCCCGGACCAGGGCACAAACCCGTGTCCCATGCATCGGCAGACGGACTCTCAATCACTGTGCCACCAGGGAAGCCCAGAAGTTGGTCTTTTGAAGTTAGTTTTTTGTTGTTGTTGTTTATTTTTCATTGAGGTATAGTTGATGTACAATATTATACAAGTTTCAGGTGTACAACAGTGATTCACAATTTTTAAATGTTATATTCCCTTTTTAGTTATTATAAAATACTGGTTATACTCCTTGTGAAGTCCATCTGCTTTTAGATGCTTGTACAAGGAGCCTGAGGCAATGGCCATTACCTGCAATGGTCTGGAATATCCCTAAGTCAGAGGTGCCCAAGGACTAGGCCTGCTAATCAGCTTACAGATTATTTCTATAGAGCTTTTGAGAGTTCAGAGAATATTCAAGAAGGTATTTAGTAGAAGAAATTAGAAACATAGGCAGGATGCACTTAGACGTCAGTTTTAGTGGGGTTTTTTTGGGGGGATATGTCTCCTCAGGTAAGGGAAACAAAAGCAAAAATAAACAAATTGGACTACATCAAACTAAAAAGCTTTTGCACAACCAAGGAAACCAACTAAATGAAAAGGCCATCTACTGAATGGGAGAAGATATTTCCAAATGATATATCCAATAAGGGGTTAACATTCAAAATATGCAAAGAATTCATACAATTGAACATCAAAAAAGCAAACAACCTGATTAAAAACAGAGTATATGAATAGACATTTTTCTAAGGAAGACATACAGATAGCCAACAAACACATGAAAAGATGTTCAACATCACTAAGCATCCAGGAAACACAAATCTAAACCACAATGAGGGGGCCTCCCTGGTGGCGCAGTGGTTAAGAATCCACCTGCCAATGCAGGGGACACAGGTTCAAGCCCCGGTCCGGGAAGATCCCACATGCCACGGAGCAACTAAGCCTGTGCGCCGCAACTACTGAGCCCGCGTGCCGCAACTACTGAAGCTCACACACCTAGAGCCTGTGCTCTGCAACAAAAGAAGCCACCGCAATGAGAAGCCCGCACACTGCAACAAAGAGTAGCCCCCGCTCACTGCAACTACAGAAAGCCCACACACAGCAACAAAGACCCAACACAACCAAAAGTAAATAAATAAATTTATTTTTTTTAAAAAAACCGCAATGAGATATCACCTCACATCTGTCAGAATGGCTATCATCAAAAAGACCACAAATAGCAATTGTTAGCTAGGATGTGGAGAAAAAAGAACCCTCACACACTGTTGGTGGGAATGTAACTGGTACAGCCACTATGGAAAACAGTAAAGGGGTTCCTCAAAAAATTAAAAACAGAACTACCATATGACCCAGCAATTCCACTCCTGGGCATATATCTGAAGAAAATGAAAATACTACTAATTAGAAAAGATATAAGTACCCCTATGTTCATAGCAGCATTATTTAACTAGCCAAGATATGTAACCAACCCAGTGTCCATCAATAGGTAAATGGATAAAGGAGATGTGATATATGTACAAAACATAAAAAGAGTTATAGATACAGAGAATAAAAAGGTGGTGGCCAGAGGGGAGGAGGGTTAGGGGAGGAAATAAATAGATGAGGGAGACTAAGAGGTACAAACTTACAGTTGCAAAATAAATGAGTCATGGATATGAAATGTACAGCATGGAGAATATAGCCGATACCTATGTAATATCTTTGTATGGTATTACATAACTAGATTTATCATGGTGAACATTTTGAAAATGTACAGAAATAGCAAATCACTATGTTGTGTAACAGGAAGCAAAAATAGTGTTGTAGCTCAATTATACTTCAAAAACAAAAAAAAAACATACCAACAAACTCATGGATAGAGAGATCAGATTTGTGGTTACCAGAGGCGGGGGTCGGGGGAGGGGGAACTGGATGAAGGGAGTCAAAATGTACAAGCTTCCAGTTATAAGACAAATAAGTACTAGGGATATAATGTGCAACATGATAAATATAATTGACACTGCTGTATGTTATATATGAAAATTAAGAGAGTAAATCCTAAAGCTCTCATCATAAGAAAAAGATTTTTCCTATTTTTTAAATTTTGTGTCTATGTGAGATGATAGATGTTCACTAAACTTATTGTGATAATCATTTCATGATATATGTAAGTCAAATCATTATGCTGTACACCTTATACATTGCTTTATGTCAATTATATATCAATAAAACTGGAAGAAATGAAAAAAGAAAAAAAAGGTGTTTAGTCCAGAAACCATAAAAAAAAGTTATGAGGAAAATTAAACCTAATGGTGGCAACAAAGTGTTCGTATGTGACTAAGAAAGGAATACCTCTGAAGCTAAGATTCCTTATTTTAACTATATTGTTCATCATATAGTTATCATATTAGCAAAAATTAGAAATCATCTAAATGTTCAAAATGGGAAAAGTGTTCAATAAATTTTGATGTAGCCCTATGAAAAAATATTATATAGACATTAAGTAATCCTGCCCTAGAAGAATATTTAATGATTTGGCTATTGCTTTCCAAAAATGTTGTTTAAACAACATAACACACAACTATATAAAACATAATAATCCCAATTCTGTAAAAAAAAAAAAAAAGAGATACCTATTTAGATTTATATGCATAGAAAAAAGACTGGAAGGAGAAAATATGCTAACAGATGTCATCTCCAGTGAGTCAGATCATGGATTTATTTCAATTGGTCCCTGGTTACCTAACAGAAATAAGGACAGAGGAAAACAACTTTCTCTATTTCCACCCAAACCATCCAATTAAATTCGACCCATCAAATGCCAGCTGTCTTAAAAAGAAAGCAGGGCTTATTTATTGGAGTTGCAGACAAATAAAGAAAAGTCGGCATCAACTTTATGTTTTTCTAAATGTTCTACTCTTGGTCCCAGGCAGGATGTTTTCAAGATCCTAAGCATAACCCTCAAGCTAATTAATCAACATAAATCACCCTTCGTGAGTCCAGTTTGCCTTGCTCCCAGGTTCCTGCCAAGGATGCTTGTTCTGAGGAAACCAAAGTGGTCAGGGTAGCCTCAATGTACCCTCCGATCAAATGAAGGTAACCTGTAGCATCCCAGCCCATTACCTGGGCTTTGTCCTCTCATAGTACCCACCTTGCTCCTATCATCACTGGTCTCCCTCTCGCAAAATTGACTCTACAGAAGCAAGGGTATAGTTTTCATTGGTTATTTACTCATATCTAACAACCTGATTGGCACATCTACCATCCAATCAGAACAAGTACAGGCAACAGCTCTACAGGAGTGTTCTGGAGGCCTTCACTGAGTTTGGCATTAATCTTTTAGTTCTGGATCATGGGGAGGGTCAGGGACGTGGTCTTTAAGGAGGACCAGGTCAGCAGGAGTCCTGTGGAGGGATCAGGTGGGTCTCGGAGCAGCATGTATTACCAACCATAGGGATGTAACTCAACATTTTTAACAACCACTAGGGTCACATCAGTGTACAGTACCACCCAGAGACTGACAGGAAGGGTCCTACTCTGGCCCCCACATTTTAGAAGACCTCACGTCAGAAAAAAATATATTCCTTGAATAACACATGGGCACCTTTGTCCGTCAGTGTTCAACACTATAGCAAGCATGGCCCATTCCCTAAATACCTGCTTTTCAGACGAATGCCATTCAGGCTCCAGGGAAGCAGTTCTGCTCACCTCTTGCCCCATATCCTTGAAGAGATGGCTGAGTCCAAATGCCACGAAGGTTTGTGGATCGTGGCTCTGCTGACATCAAAGACAGGAAGGCAGAGTGCAGGAGGGTTTGTGTGGTGGGAGTGCCTACGTTAGAGAAAAGACTAATTAATTTGTCAAATCCTTCCACAAAGATAGCATAAATGTGATAGATTCTTGAATAATGAAGTGTAATTTCCCAGTAGTGCTGAGGGTCCATTTTCTTTCTGCTTGTGTTCTAATATGTTATTCACAAATTAGCATGGTATTCATAATTGCACATGACTAACGAATATTTGCCATATTAAACAATTCATCTGTATGTACTATCATGAAAAGATGGCCAAAATGTCTTAAGTAAAAAAATAAGATGCAGAATAGTATGTACATTATGTTCCCTTTTTTCTTTTTTTAAGTTCATATACACAGAGACACACAGTTTGTTTTGTTTTTTTGTTTTCTTTCTTGCGGTACGCGGGCCTCTCACTGTTGTGGCCTCTCCCGTTGCGGAGCACAGGCTCGGGACGCGCAGGCTCAGCGGCCATGGCTCACAGGCCCAGGCGCTCCGCGGCATGTGGGATCTTCCCGGACCAGGGCACGAACCCGCGTCCCCTACATCGGCAGGCGGACTCTCAACCACTGCGCCACCAGGGAGGCCCCCACAATTTGAACAAAGTAAATTTCTGGACTTTCTGTCTGGAATTTTCTCTTTCTGGGGGTCCATTGAGAGGGCATCTTACTGTATTTCATGCTCTTCTAAAATGTTTGAATGTTTTTTACTGTTCATAGATTACTTTTTCAATTTCAAGAAGTAGTATTTAATAAAAAAGAAATTCCTTATACACTGAGTAAATTAACTTTCTTTTTTGTTTATCTATTTTCTGATTTTTCTACATCGAACCTGTATTATTTAGTAACGTCTAAACAATTCACTTCTAGTGAATTCATAAAAGCTATAAAAGTTAGTCACTAGTCACTTTCCCTCATTAGCCCAATGGGCTTGCACAGGATTTTCTGTCTCTATAGCTCAGAATGTGGGTTTCCGGTTATGCTGCGAAAGGAAGCCATGGTGCAGGGTGTGTGTATGACAGAGAGACACAGATACAGAGACAGAGGCTGACAAAAACAGAGACAGAGACAGAGAGACAGACAGAGAACAATCACAACAGCTGCCACAATCTCCCCAGAGTAAACCCAGGAAAGCAGCAAAGATAACACCTTAAGAAAAATGTTTCCACCTGGGGGTGTCCAGAGACTCTTCCCGGCATCACTCCTCTGGAAATCACAACTCCAACACTGCTTGGGGAGCCTGGCTAAGAGAAGCTGAGGCAGACAGAGAACACGGTGCCAGCAGTTGATGGTAGGTTCAGGAAGTAGTAGAGGCCACTCACACCCGCCAGCTTGCTAAAACCTCCCATGTGCCTAAGCTTCCCAGTCATCCCAGCACACACTGCCGGCCCCCTAGCTTTGCACACAAGCTGTCCAAAACTCTGAAACCAAAGCAAGAAGTCTCCACAGTCCTGAGTTTCAGACCTCCAGCTCCAAACTCTTCTCTTTAAAAAATGCCTATTAGCTCCATTTCATCTCATCTCATTCTAAAATCCACTAATTCATTGGGGGAAAGAGAAGCCTTTTGATCTCTGATTGCCTGGTCATTCATAATAGATAACCTGTCTTGGGGGGGAAAAAAAGTCACCATTAGCTGTTCCATTTGATATGCCCCAGAGCTTCAATTATGGAACCCTACTAGTGGAACAGAACTTTATTCTAATGAGGCGAATCAATAACGGATGAGGGGGCAGGGAAGAGCAAGAGAGAGACAGAAAGAAACAGAGAGTTTGAGACAGAGACCAAGAGTCCAACCAACAGACATAGAGGGAGGAGTTAGAAACAGAGAGAGGATGAATGGATCAAACCTCCAACAGCCAAACCATCACCTAGGAAGGTTTTTAGCACAATCCTGGTTGTTTTCCAAACCCAAACTCGGTAAAAAGTGCCCCGGGACTTCTTACTCCCTTCATCACAGATAAAAATGGGAAGCAGGGCTTCCTTTTCCTGACAGTTCCACAACTGCCTAGACCCTCTCAGCAATGACCTTCCAGTGTGCAGAGCCATTATCTTAAGGGCCTTGGCAGCCGGCAGCCTTGAGAGTGAGCAGTAATGGGGAGTCCGTGCACACTTCAGGATGCTTACGTCATGAAAGTTTAAGTGTAAAGCAGATAAGGTTGGGGGGAAGGAAGCGTGGGGAGGTGGTTCACGGGGAGTGCGGGAGAAACCTGGGAACAAGTTCAAAGGAAACACACTTTACTACCAAGGACTTTGAAGTAATCAGCTCTCCTTTAAAGAAAGCTCTGTTACTAGGTCATTTATATGTGTCTTGGGTACAATTTCACTACTCAAGAAATATGTGTACAGGGTTCAATCACATCGGTTCTGGTGATAGGGGAATGCTTAAGATATCTGAGCAGAAGGTACTCTTCTGGAATATTCTGTTCCAATGCAAAACACTAAATACACACACACACATCAAGTGACCTGACCCCAGGATATTTTCAGAGGCATCCAAAAGCCCCAACAGAGTGATTGCCCATACCAAATCTTATGTACAGAGGCTCAGTAGCAAAGAAGGTTGGAATTCAACCTGCACAAAAGACGGCTTGCAGAACAGGGCTACAGCGTCTGCTTAATTCCTATCAATTTGCTTGGAAAAGCCTGACAGAGACATTTTTGAGCCCTAAACAGGGTAACTGCAGCTCTCCTCAGAAAATTTGATCAGCAAGCTATTTGCATTCAAAGTCCAAATCTCTTAATCGTGGGTACCATGTTTTCAAATAATGATACCACCTGGAAATTGTACAGCACTTTATGTTTTTAAAGTGCCTTTACCCACCTGGTGTCCCAGTGCTAGCAGCCAGGCAGGGCAGGACACGGAGAAGGAAGCCACTCAAGGCAATGTTGTGCCTAAGGTCACACCCATGAGAAGTGATGTCCCAACTCTACATGTGGCTGAGTCAGGGACAACTGACTCCACGGATCTTTCTGCGATGCCCGGAAAGCCTTGCACATTGACAGAGCCTCACATTTTAAACGTCATTACTCTGCTGGCTTGCACGGGCATTCACATTCACTACCTCTGCTCCTCCTTCCTTCTGCCTGGAATGCTCTTCCCCCGGGGAATAGCCACTCGTTATTCACATCTTGGCTCAAATGTCATCTCCCCAGAGGTCTTCCCTAACTACCCTTTCTAGCAGGTAAGTCTTCACTCTGACATCCCTTGCTTTATTGCCTACATAGAATTTAGCACTTTCTGAAATTATTTTCTAAACTGGTGATCATGTTAATCACCTGTTCCCCCAGCAGAACCATGAGGACAGGAACCCTGCCTAGCTTGTGCATCACTATATCCCACATGCCTAGAACAGTGCCTAGTATACAGTAGGCGCCCCCATATATTTTCTGAATGACTAACCTATTTCATTAATACTCATAACCAACTCTGTAAAACAAACACAAAAGCATTATTATTCCCATTTTACAGATGAGGAAACTGAGGCCCAGAATGATTGACTTGTTCAAGATCTCAGCTAGAAAGTGACAGAGTTGAGAAAAGAGCCTGGGTCTTTGATATCCAGTCCACGGCTACCTGCACTATATACCTTTTTTATACCAAAAGTTTGAGAAGTGAGAAACTCTTTAATTAATCAAGAATTACTTTACATACCATTCATTTACTCAACAAAAGATTCTGAGCAGTTATTAAATCCAAGAAATATATTAAACACTATGGGAGATAAAAGGATATAGGCAAGATATATTTCCTGCCTTCAAGGAACTTACCATCTTTTAGGGGAGTTAAAATAAACACACAAATATCAATAAAATAAAATTGAAAGTTCTAAGTGCTGTTATGGACTGAATTGTGTCCACCCCAAAATCCAAATGTTGAAGTCTGAACCCCCAGCACCTCAGAATGTAACCTTACTTGGAGATAGGGCATTTTAAAGAGGTAAAGGTTCAATGAGTTCACACGGGTGGCCCCTAAACCACATAACCATATCTGGAGACGGGCTTCAAAGAATGATTAAGTTAAAATGAGGCCATTTCACATATATACGATGGAATATTACTCAGCCATAAAAAAAAATGAAATTGAGTTATGTGTAGTGAGGTGGATGGACCTAGAGTCTGTCATACAGAGTTAAGTAAGTCAGAAAGAGAAAAACAAATACCATATGCTAACGCATATATATGGGATTTTAAAAAGCGGTACTGATGAACCTAGTGGCAGGGCAGGAATAAAGACACAGACGTAGAAGAGAACAGACTTGAGGGCAAGGGAGGTAAGGGGAAGCTGGGACAAAGTGAGAGAGTAGCACTGACATATACACACTACCAAATGTAAAATAGATAGCTAGTGGGAAGCTGCTGCATAGCCCTGGGAGATCAGCTCAATGCTTTGTGACGATCTAGAGGGATGGGATAGGAAGTGTGGGAGGGAGGCTCAAGAGGGAGGGGATATGGGGATATATATATACATATAGCTGATTCACTTTGTTGTACAGCAGAAACTAACACAATATTGTAAAGCATTTATACTCCAATAAAGATGTGAAAAAAAAAATGAGGCCATTAGGGTAGAGCTCTAATCCAATAGGACTACTGTCTTTATAAGAAAAGGAAGAGACACCAGGGAAGCTAAGGAGAGAGGCCTCAGGAGAAACCAAACCTGCCTACACCTTGATCTTGGACTTTTAGCCTCCAGAACTGTGAGAAAATTAATTTCTGTGTTTAAGCTACTTAATTTGTGTCTCTCTATCCTCTTCTTATAAGGACATCAGTCACACTGGATTACTAGCCTACCCTGTTCCCATATAACCTCATTATAACTTAACTAATTATATCTACAACAAAGATATTTCCAAATAACGTCACATTCTGGAGGTCAGGACTTCAACGTATCTTTCCAGGGGAGGGGGGCAGATACAATTCAACCCATAACAATTGGCTGGTTCAATCTTACTCAAAAAGACTCTTTCTCAAACTTTTTCTGGAATTAATGGAAAAGATAAACCCCACAAGGCTTGGGGCTTCCCTGATGGCGCAGCGGTTGAGAATCCGCCTGACAATGCAGGGGACAAGTGTTCGATCCCTGGTCCGGGAAGATCCCACATGCCACGGAGCAACTAAGCCCGTGTGCCACAACTACTGAGCCTGCACTATAGAGCCCATGAGCCACAACTACTGAGCCTGTGTCCCACAGCTACTGAAGCCCGCGTGCCTAGAGCCCGTGCTCCACAATAAGAGAAGCCACCGCAATGAGAAGCCCGCGCACTGCAACAAAGAGTAGCCCCCGCTCACTGCAACTAGAGAAAGCCTACGTGCAGCAACGAAGACCCAATGCAGCCAAAAATAAATAATTGTTTTAATTAAAAGAAATAAACCCCACAAGCCTTGATGTAAAGATTATGTTAACACAGAGTTGTCAGGGCCCCACCAGCCCACCAGTGGAAAGAGACTGGCAGAAAGCAGAGCCCGAAGAGGGAGAGATAGAACAAATGCTGATGGCTTTCTCTGAGCCCCTGGATCCACCCACGCCTGATGCCGCTTTTCCTCAACAGAAAAAAAAAAAGAAGAACGGAGCAGGCCGGAGCCGCTGCCATTGCCATGACCCGTGGTAACCAGCAGGAGCTCACCTGCCAGAAGAATATGAAAAAGCAGAGCAACTTGGTTAAGGGAAAGCACCGAGCTGACGGGCTTTCTGCTGCCACCCGCAAGCAGAGGGACTCGGAGATCATGTAGCAGAAACAGAAAAAGGCAAACGAGAAGAAGGAGGAACCCAAGTAGCTTTGTGGCTTCATGTCCAACCCTCTTGCCCTTCGCCTGTGTGCCTGGAGCCAGTGCCACCACGCTCGCGTTTTCTCCCGTAGTGCTCACAGGTCCCAGCACCGATGGCATTCCCTTTGCCCTGAGTCCGCAGCGAGTCCCTTTTGTGCTTCCTTCCCCTCAGGTAGCCTCTCTCCCCCTGGGCCACTCCTGGGGATGAGGGGGTTACCCCTTCCCAGTGTTTTTTATTCCTGTGGGGCTCACCCCAAAGTATTAAAAGTAGCTTTGTAATTTAAAAAAAAAACCTTTTTTTTTTTTTTTTTTTTGGTGAAAAAAAGAACCATCCAAAATTCATCCTCCAACAGACAGCATCAGCAGATAAAAACTACCGCGGTTTCTCTGTAGATCATACATTCACAAGGTATTATTACCTTAACAAGTGAGAAAGCCTCTGGTGTATTTTCTGTAATAATATCCACTTCACAGTGTAAACAGGTACTATTATTGTGCTCACTTACAATTCCAGAAGGAAAGGCACAACTTGGCAAAACAAATTTTTTTGGAGCCTAAAGTCAGGTGCAATTACCGAGAGATAGACTTGAGAACAGGCGCAATCCACTTTTCCACATAGAAGGGCAAAGACTTCACCCAGAAATGTGGGTCTTTCTTTCTCCTTCCTTGTTAAATCCTCAAAAGTAACGCTTCATCATCGGCTTAATATCACATATACCAATGAGGGATTAAGAAAAAAGGAATCACAACAACATCTTGAACTTCCAGTTGCTCCCATCAATACATCAACGCTTAGGTTTACAACTGGGCCTAGGAACACTTCAGTGGTCATCAAATAAGAAAATAGAGACTATAGCTACAGAAATAACACATGAATGAGGTAGATAATTAAAGCTTTCACATCCACTACTTGCCTGTTCCAACTTGGTAGCCTTCATGCAATACTCAGAAGAAAAAATACATATTCATAATTACTTGGCATAAGTCACAATCAAGGAACTTCTGGTACAAATTAGTATAAGAAGTTATTAGTTACTAGACTTAACTGAACTAGGGGTTAAGTCTGGAGAAGTGAAAAAGAAACATCATTCCAGGTAGGAATGCTTGGCATATAGTTAAGTGCTCAATTATGATTTTTTAATGAATTGTTAAGGAAATGGAATGATAGAAGACCATATATGTTTGGGGAGAACCAAGAGACCAATTTGACTACAGGGATCTCACTGAGACTCTGTACACTTTATTTTTATTTTTTCTAATTTTATTGAAGTATAGTTGATTTACAATGTTAATTTCTGCTGTACAGCAAAGTGCCTCAGTTATACATATATATATTCTTTTTCATATTCTTTTCCATTATGGTTTATCATAGGATATGAATATAGTTCCCCATGCTATACAGTAGGACCTTGTTGTTTATCCATTCTATACATAATAGCTTATATCTGCTAACCCCAAACTCCCAATCCATCCCTCCCTCAGACTCCCTCCCCTCTGGCAACCACACCTCTGTCTGTTCTCTATACCTGAGTCCATTTTGTAGTTATGTTCATCTGTACACTTAAAATGTGGAAATTGTATGTTATGTGAATTGTATCTTAATAAAGCTGTTTAAAAAACTGTCAAAAAAACCCAGTTATTCAGGTTATTACATTCTCTCTGTTCATTAATCCAATATAATTGGATAACTTAAAACCAACAGTCCAACTAATAAAGAAAATAAAATCAGTAAGATTTGACAAGTACACGACAGCAGGAAAAGGAAAGACAAAGGTACCTCCAAACTCAAGTTATTGGGAGGAAGTAGGGATGAGAATGGACAAAGGGAAGTCTATAGGAAGAGTAAGTTTGGGAGGGAAAGTAATGAGGTTGGTTTTGGATTTCGTGAGCTTAAGATTCTAGGATGACATGAACGGAGCTATATTCTATAGGACATAGGAAATATAAGATCAGGATCCATGGGAGAAAAGATTTACCTCCCATAAGTGTGACTCGTGCTAACACAGAGGGGGGTGTCAGAGTTCAGTGCAGGAAACCAAAATCACTCTACATGTCAAGCAGAAGGAGATTTAATACAGGGAATTAATTACTCAAAAATAAAAAAAAAAAAGAGCACTGGAAGGCTAGAAAGGGTAGAAGTCAAGGGGTCTCCAAGGGACTGGGGAGATCAATGACATGCTACCATAGCTGCAATCCCACCTGCTGCCACCCCTGCCCCTAGGGCCCCTGGAGGCTGGTGACTAGGCATTGGGATGCTGAGTGAGTCACCACAGCGGCCTCTTAACACATTTCCACCACCTTGACTCTCAGTGGCCATGGCTGCAGAGAGATCTCATGCAAGGACAATGAGTTGGGGGAATTTATCTTGCATCTGGAATCCTAGCTGCAAGAAAGATGAGCTACCTTTCCAATCTCTCCAGGTAGAAGGAAGAGGAAATGGCAATTGAGAATGCCAAGGCATGGCTTCTACTACAAGGGATATATGAATACGATGACAGACTAGGTAAAAGAGCAACTAATTGTCAGTGTGATCACTGTACAGCTTTCAACAAGTGCTTTCACCCACTGAGTCTGTTTCTCCCTCTCTAAAATGAGGCAACTGAACTAAGCAATTTGTAAGGTCCTCTTCAGCCCAGCTCTTTTAGATGTCTGTGAAAGCCACTCAAGTCCTGACCTAGAGTTAAACAATTTTCTTCCTGGGAGTATTAATTTCCCAGCCAACAGACCAGCCCTACACATTTGAACATAATCATTAAACACCTGGCAAGAAGTGCCACCCCACATTCAGTTTAATAACTCACATTCCAATCCAATTACTGTGTGTTTCATAAGCAAGTACTTATTAGAATACAGTTGTTTCTCTGAGCAAGCAGTATTTTTAGAAGGGAAATTACAATGATTATCTTCCAGATATAGGCATGAATAATGTAATTATTCCTCCTCTCTCCTCACTGTTAACGTTTCCCTTCCAGGCTGTCTTAGATGGGAGGCTTCTAGCCAGTGGCTCAATGCAGTCACCTTTCCCACTCTGGACCCTTTTGCCCCTTCAACTTAGGATCCTCCCTATCTCTTTATCAAAACACATCTGTCCTGGGTCCTAGAGGAGCTTAGGAATTTGACAAGGGTCCTACTTATTACCTCTTCTTCTCTGACTTACGACTGCATGTGAAGTTGGAGGGAATTTTGGGGGAGAGACAAGCAGCACACTGACAATGAGGCAACTGTATGGTTTGGAGCATCTGTGACCTCTTTCTGGGTCTCTGAATCCCCACCTCTACATTAAGAGGATTGGATTAGACCAGGAATTCTTAACCTGGGATACATGGGCAAGCTTTGGGGGATTTAAGGATAAGCCTCAATTATATGAAGTAGGTCATGTGTGTAAGGAACATTCGTGTCCCCAGTTTCTATTTGGGGGAATAATGTGGTCATACCAGCACCACAGCAGAGCAAGTGATCTAGCTAAAGCAATCAGTGCTCTCTATTTCCTGGCAAGGGTACTGGTTTGGAGACGGGCATGTGCCTAAAACTTACAACCAGATCCAATCTTGTGACTTTTATTGGGAATGCTACAACAGAGACATCCTTTCCTGCTAGACATATACTATTAAGAATGAAACGCCAGGAGCTTCTACCAGCCATCTTGGAACCCACAGAGGAGCCAGCCTTGGGATAAAGCTGACATTGTAGGAGGCAGAGCAGAGAGACAGAACAAATGAGTCTTGGCGAAATTGTTGAAAGTGCTGGATCAAGGTTCACCTGATACCCCTAAAGTTTCTAATTACATAAACCAGTAAATTTCCTCCACTGTTTAAGCTGCTCTGAATAGGGCTTCTTCTGTAACTTGAAATTCAAAGCAACTTAAATGATAGTATTATGTTTATCTGTGAAATGCTCTAAGGAGAGAAGCCACAGTTTTCAGGAGATCTTCAAAGGAATCTGTGATCCCCAAAAATATTTTAAATCCTTAAACTAGGAAAATCTTTACGGTCTCTTTGCAGCATTAGCGCATTCTGAAATCTTATGACTCTATGAAATTCTGAATTGTTGGTTTGACTGATAATGTGTAACTCACACCATTCTAAAAATAGCTTTTTTAGAAACAAAGTTGATTTTTTCCATTACGAAAGAAAAAGATGCTTATTACAGAAACTTGTAAACTATAGGAAAAAAAACTAAACAGAAAGACAACCACTGTTAATATTTCTGAAGTTTCCACGCAATATTTTTATTTTTCTATGCATAATCTTAGGGAGATTTTCATACAGCTGAGTTTACACTATATGTGCAATTTTGTATCACACTTTTTTCACTTGACATTATCATATTGTTCCCACATCATTATAAACCCTTTGTAAACAGCCTTTTTTAACGACTTCTTAACATTCTGTTGAATGAATGTTCTATAATTTACTTTATCATTCCCCAAATGTTTGGCAAAATGAGGTTGTGTCCAGGTGTTGTTTTTGGTTGTTTATTTTCTTGGGTTTTTTGTTCTGTTTTGTTTTTGCTATTCTATTTCCTTTCATAACAGAAGCCTCCTTGCTGAACGTAAAGGAAGGAGGCACTGGTCCTGGAGTGTCTATCACGATGCCAGACCTCGTGGAGAAAGAGGTGGAGCGCCATCTGGACACGGGGCAGCCTCTGCCTGGCCATGGAGACAACTCCTGGGTCCTACATCAATCCAGTGTTAAGCCACCTCTGTCCCTCTCGTACTTCTTCCATTTGGATGGGGTGCCACAGGCAGCATTCCTGGCCTCTCTCCACCTTGAGATGGAGTGTCTGCCCTGATCGGTGAGCTTGGGAAGGAGCCCCTTTCACGGAGGACCAGCACAGCCCTCTGTTCCTTCCTCCTTGTTTTTAGCAGGTCAGGCCCCAGTTTGGGCAGCTCTGCAGTGATCCAGCTTTGTCTGTAACAGGGTGAGCAGTCTCATTCTGTTGTCCAGCAATAAAAATTCCCTTTAATCTCCAAAATCTGTCTGATTGGGATAAAGGTGATATTTTGGTCACCTATCTCCTTAGGTTTTGTCTAATTTTTCCATTGGTTCAAGCAAAGAAGAAGGATGCTATTTATCCAAGCCCTTCAAAACTACAACTAAGACAACAATATCCTCCACTGTTGCTGAATTTCTTCTGTCCTCATCCCACAAGCAGGTTGTTGGGATTTGGGATTCTGTTTAGAGGACTTAGCTGAAGGTAAAACTTCTTGCTACCTGTGGGTCTTGGCAATCAGTACTATGTTCGGACAGATACCACAGATAACAGAATTTACTATTATTTACAACAGCCACTCCTGTTTCTTGAGTGGTAATCATGCACCCTGCATTGTGTTAGATGCTTTACACACTTAGTGCAGGCTAACAAAAACCCTATGAGGCAGGTAGTCACCTCCATTTTACAAGTGAGGAAGCCACAGCTCAGAGAGATCCCGTAACACCCAGACACACCGGCAGCAGTGGCCAGGCTAGGATCCGCACTTAGATTAAAAGCCCATGCTGAAAGCCCATGCACTTAACCTCTCGGCAGCCCAATGGGTTCCTCTGAGGAGGGGCCAGGACAGGGGGAGGCAAAGGAGGAAGGACCCCCATACTCCCTCAACACTCAGGCCAGGGAACTGCACCAGGCTCAGAGCCCCAGCAGAGCCATTATCTTTCCCGAGGCCACCTCCACAGGGTCAGTGTGGTTTAAAGGGAACTGCGGCGGCTGCGGGGGGGGGGGGGGGGGGGGGGGGGGGGGAGGGGTGCTATTTATTTTGGGCTTCTGTTTTTTGCGGTAAAATTCATATAACATAAAACTCACCATTTTAAGTTGTACAATTCAGTGGCATTTAGTACATCCACAATGTGTGCAATCACCACCTCTATCTAGTTCCAGAACATTTTTATCACCCCGGAAGCATACCTCATTACACAGTCATTCCCCATCCCCTCCTCCCTCAGCCTCTGGCAAGCACTCACCTGCTTTCTGTCTCTATGCGTTTACCTTTTCTGAATATTTCATAAGAATGCAATTACCTGTAGATTTCTCATGGGTGATCATAGCTCACAACTCACTCATTCTGTAGCTAGGGAAGCAGTCCTCAAAGCACAGGGTAGAAAGCATTCTCCTCTCGCTGCCTACCCTGACTTCCTACTTCGCCACTGAGCTGAGCGCCCACCCCCTCTCCCCACCTCCCTTATACCTTCACTCTAAAAAGAAAAAAACTTTCCCAACCAATGAGCCGATGACTAGGAAATCTAATGACTCAACCCTTCTTCTCTTGGCTCAAGAAGGTCAAGGCCAAAATGACAGAGTTTTAATCACAGTTTCAATTTCATTACTTGTGATTGGTCCGTTCATATTTTCTATTTCTTCCTGGTTCAGTCTTGGAAGGTTATAAGTTTCTAAGAATTTGTCCATCTCTTCCAGGTTGTCCATTTTATTGGCATAGAGTTGCGTGTACTAGTCTCTCAGGATGCTTTGTATTTCTGCAGTATCTGTTGTAACTTCTCCTTTTTCATTTCTAATTTTATTGATTTGAGTCCTCTCCCTCTTTCTCTTGATGGAGAAACAGTACGGAGGTTCTTTAAAAAACTAAAAGTAGAATTACCATATGACCAAGCAATCCCACTACTGGGCATATACCCAAAGAAAACCATACTTCAAAAAGACACATGCAGGGCTTCCCTGGTGGCGCAGTGGTTGAGAGTCCGCCTGCCGATGCAGGGGACACGGGTTCGTGCCCCAGTCCGGGAAGATCCCACATGCCGCACAGCAGCTGGGCCTGTGAGCCATGGCCGCTGAGCCTGCGCGTCCGGAGCCTGTGCTCTGCAACGGGAGAGGCCACAACAGTGAGAGGCCTGCATACCGCAAAAAAAAAAAAAGACACATGCACCCCAATGTTCATTGCAGCACTATTTACAATAGCCAGGTCATGGAAGCAACCTAAATGCCCATCGACAGATGAACGGATAAAGAAGATGTGGTACATATATACAATGGAATATTACTCAGCCATAAAAAGGAACAAAATTGGATCATTTGTAGAGACGTGGATGGATCTAGAGACTGTCATACAGAGTGAAGTAAGTCAGAAAGAGAAAAACAAATATCGTATATTAATGCATATATGTGGAACTTAGAAAAATGGTACAGATGAACCGATCTGCAGGGCAGAAATGGAGACACAGATGTAGAGAACAAACGTATGGATACCAAGGGGGGAAAGTGGAGGGGGGGCGGCGGTGGTGGTGGTGGTGGGATGAATTGGGAGACTGGGATTGACATGTATACACTGATGTGCATAAAATGGATGACTAATAAGAACCTGCTGCATAAAGAAATAAATAAAATTCAAAAGTTAAAAAAAAAGAAGACCAAAATGGCACTGATTATGTCAGAAGTTCAGCAGTCCAAATAGCCTGGGCTCCTACAGGAGTCCTCAGTCAATGAGCACACAATTCCACTGTCATGTCCACTTCCACCCATGCTAGCCTTCACCCTTGGCGTAGGAGCTCTGAACACTGTATACATTCTTAGAATGTGCTATCTCTTCTTTCAAGACGAATTCAAGTCTTCCTGAAGTAGCTATGGAAGTGAGCAGTGAGCCTGGTTCATCATTCCTGTTTGTGAATGGAGAAGGTTGGAGAAGGCACAGGAGAGCTTCAGAGTTACTCAAAATGAGACTGCCAGAGTACAGAGTAGGAGAGGCAGAGAAGGACAGACTGATGGGAAGTCAGGACCAATGAGGCCAACAGGGATGGAGGGATTCTGTGCTGGAAAAGGACTTCTACATCTTTCAGGACCATCCTGTGGAAATATGAATTGAGACAGAGACCACCTGGCTGTCTCTGGGAAATTATACAGGCACACAGCATTTCCCTGGAATTTCTCTCCTGGTCCGCACCTGACATGAAGAAAAAGGTATTCACCAAGGACTTATAAATTCCAAGAAGTTCCTAGGTCGGTTCCAAATTCTCTGCATCTCAGCCCAACAAGAGAACTACCTAGATTCACAAGACAGAGAAGAGGAAGGAGGGAGCCGTAACAGGAGAACTGGGACAGATGAGACACAGCAGCCCTTGGTCCTACTGTGTCCCCTCCTGCCTTTTCTGAGTGGCATTCTGTGAACCTGAATGTCCAGTCAGGATCATGAAGCCTTCTCGCTCTCATTAATCGCAGAACTCGTGTCACGCCCACCACCATCACCCACCCCCAACATACACACACACACACACACACACACAACCCTCCAGTATCACTAAGTTAGTAGGCAAACACCCAGGATCTCTTTGGGAGGTTACCATTTAATGGATTGAAAATACAGAAGTGAGTGTTCTGTAGCTAACAGTCCTAACCCTAGAGGCTGAACTGGGAGCACAGAACACTCACCGCTCCACTGACACCCTGTTTCCTAGGGCTGCCACAACAGATTACCACAAACTGGGAGGCTTAAAACGACATAAACTTATTGTCTCACAGTTCTAGAGGCTAGAAGTCCCAAATCAAGGCATTGACAGGGCCATGCTCCCTCCAAAATCTCTAGGGAAGAATCCTTCTTGGCCTCTTCTGGTTTCTGGTGGTTATTAGTAACCCTTGCCGTTCCTTGGTTTGTGGCAGCATCGCTGCAATCTCTGCCTCTGTCTTCACATGGTGTTCTCCCTATGTGCCTATGTACACATTTCCCTCCTCTGATAAAGACACTAGTCATTGGATGAGGGCCCACCGTAATCCAGCATGAGCTCATCTTAACTTGCAAAGACCCTATTTCCAAATAAGGTCACATTCACAGGTTCAGGGAGTTAATACTTGAAGACATCTTTTGGGGTAACATAATTCAACCCCCCACACCCTCTAATAAGGACCAAACCAGAGGCCTGTGGCATGTTAACAATAGAAAGAGTTCCTATTATCGGTTCCTTGGACCTCAAAAATATATCATCATCAACACTACAAAACAGAAGTATTTATTTAGCACTTACCAAGTGCCAAGCATTGTGCTATTTTACATGGATTTTCTTGTTAATCCTCAAATTGACTCTGTGAAGTAGGAACTATTATTAGTCCCATCTAAAAAGTGAAGAAATTGGAGCTTTAGAAAATTAAGTAACTCACCCAAGGAATATAGTGATCGATCCAGGATTTGAACCCAACTCTCTCTGACCCCAAAGCCCACCAAATTTCTTCCATGCTTTATTTTTCACGCCAAGCTGTGCGATTTGGGGCAAGTAAGTACCCCTCTCTGGGGCTTCAGTAGCCCTGTCTGTAAAAAAGATCAGTTCCCCTAGCTTTCTAAGGGCTCTTCCCGCTATGAGTCCAGAGCTCTTTGAGTCTTTTCACCCAGGGTGAATAACCACTCTGGCCAGCTGCTCCACTTTTAAAATCCACTGCAGAAAGGTCTGCTCCCTGACCCCCTCCCCTCCCCTCCCCTCCCCTCCCCTTCCCTCCCCAGCAGCCAGACATCTTGCAGTGTGTTTAAGCATGATTCAAATAAACAGGACTGCAAATAACTTTTCCAAACTCCAATACCGGGTTCTGACGGCCTCAACAGAAGCAGGAATCATTTCTATCTGCACATACGCTTCAGAGAGAGCCTAACTGACCCACAGGGAAAGACCAGCTCCACCAGCAACACACATCTTTACAGCACTTGGGGAAAAAAAACAAACAAACTTGGATTTCTAATTTGTTTCTCATCAGCTGTGTGCTTCTGGAGCTAAGCAAGAACCATCAAGTACGCAAAGTCTTTCACTTGACTTAAATGAAAGCTCAGGTTCCAATTCCACATTTCCTGACCCCTCCTCCTGGCATTTTTCCTCTGCTTCTCACTCCACTTTCCAACTAGGCCACCTATGTGGGGCTCTAAACATCACCACAGGAGAGAAGCAAGCAAGGGAAGGGGATGGGGAATAACTAAAAGATTAGGGGCAGTAAAGGAGCTGGTGGAAACATAAAGAACATCACTAAGAGGAGCTGGACCCAAAATAATCACAGAATCATATGATGAATCACATTTATTGGATGCTACTGGTTTCAGGCCTATTTTCTCTTGTAAAGCTCTCAGCAATTGAGAGGCTGCTGTGTATGGTCCCACTTTACAGATGAAAAAACCAAGGCTCAGCTAGTAAATGAGATTCAGGACCATGTGTGGCTGATTACAAAGCCTCTTTCTTCTACAATCCTGGAGCCCCCAGGGACCACAAAGAATAAAACAGTCCCTGTTTTGCAGTTTACACTGCTCTTGGTGTCACAGCTGCCAACTTCCAAGAGTATATTCTCTACTTTTTCTCATGGAGGAAGAGACAAGATTTTGTTTTAATGAAGTGATTAACAGATAAGATTACCTCAGATCCGGAGTCTCAGACAGAATCAACGCTCGTCAAGAAAGTGGTCATCTTCACTCTCCGCTCTCCTCCCTCTGGCTCCTGCGGCAATGTCAAAATCAAGGACTAAAGGATTGCTGAAACCTCTCGAAGCGACAAGATTTTACTCCCCTAAGCTACACTCCCCATCCCCTCCCAGCAAAGGTGCACGCTGTGCAAACCTACGCTCACATCCTGGCTCCCTGAGCCTCCCTCATCTGTACGGTGAGGGTGACACTGCTGTACACATCCTGAATCCCACAGCTCCTCACTCCGCCAATCCCTAAGGCCCTATCCAACCCCAATCTCCTGTCATAGCCACCTAATTTATCTCTTGCCTTTCACCCTTGCTCCCTTTAGCCACGCTGTCTACCCAGCAGACACAGCGATCCTTTTAAAATGTAAATTAAGTCACGTAACTGTCTTGATCAAAACCCTCCAGTGGCATCTCATCATGCCTAGAATTTTAAAAAACGCGTTGTCGTGGGGGAATTCCCTGGTGGTCCCGTGGTTAGGGCTCCACGCTTCCACTGCAGGAGAGCGGAGAATGAAGATGACCACTCTTTCCAAGCGTTGATTCTGTCTGAGACTCCGGATCTGAGGTAGTCTTATTTGTTAATCGCTTCATTAGAACAAAGTCTTGTCTCCTCCTCCATGAGAAAAAGTAGAGAATATACGGTCCCGTGGTTAGGGCTCCGCGCTTCCACTGAAGCAGGTACAGGTGACCAGGGAACTAGGACCCTGCATGCCACGTGTCTCAGCCAAATAAAATTAAAAAATAAGATAAAATAAAATAATAAAATAAAACAAAATACTGTATGTTGTGGTCTCCAAAGCCCACTCCTGCCTGCTTCCCTTACACTCTCCGCCTTGATCCCTCCACGCCAGCCACGTGGGCGCCTTCTGTGGATAGTTCCTGAAACTGCCAAGTCATAGCTGTCTGCACTAGCTGGTCCTTCCAGCCGGCATTCTCTTCCCCAGAGTTTCACACGCTTCCTTCCTCACTTCATCTGGGTGTCTACTCAAATGTCCCTTCTCCAGAGAAGCTTTCCCTCGCCTCCCCAATTGCAGCTTCTCTAGCAAACTCTAAAAGCTTCTTTGCCTCATTTTTTTCAGAACACTTATCACTACTTAAAATTTTACATGAGTATAAATTGTTATGATTGGTCACTTCCACTAAAATATAAGCTCCATGACAAAAGAGTCTTGTCTATGTCGTTTATCCAATACTTGTCAAACAGTAGGTGCTTAATAAATATTAGTATAATGAATGAATGAATGAGACCACATAAGTTTTGGCAAAGACTGCTAGCTGTCTCCAATATCCATTCTCCCCTCTTCCTTTAAGTAATCAAAACCCCAAGCTGTAGTTCAACACATTACCACCCACCTAAAGACTGTTTTCCAGACTCCCTTGCAGCTAGGTGTGTCTGTGTCACTAAGTTCTAGCCAATTAGGGTTGCCAGACAACATACAGGATGTCCAGTTAAATTTGAATGTCAGATTAACAACCAGTAATTTTTTACTATAAGTATACCCCAAATTATAAGTCCAATAATTTTTTTTAATAAATTTATTTATTTATTTAGGCTGCTTTGGGTCTTCGTTGCTGCGTGGGGCTTTCTCTGGTTGTGGTGAGCAGAGGCTACTCTTCGTTGTACGTTGCAGAGCATGGCCTCTAGGCGCGCCGGCTTCAGTAGTTGTGGCTCACAGGCTCTAGAGCACAGGCTCAGTAGTTGTGGAACATGGGCTTAGCTGCTCCGCGGCATGTGGGAATCTTCCCCGACCAGGGCTTGAACCCGTGTCCCCTGCATTGGCAGGTGGATTCTCAACCACTGCGCCACCAGGGAAGTCCCTAGTCCAATAATTTTTTTAGTATAAGTATGCCCCATTAGGACAAAAAAAGTATTCGTTGTTTATCTGACATTCAAATTTAACTGGGTGTCCTATATTTCTGTTTCCTAAATCTGGCAACTCTATGGCCAACAGAATATAAGAGAAAGTAATGTCCACAACCCCGAGCTCACACCCTTAAAACTAGGGGACATGTCCTCACTTTCTTTTCCCCTCCTTGTTGGCTGAAACACAATCGGAGAGGAGGCGTGAGTCATCTTTGACCCTGTAGACCAGGAGTCCAGGCCCCAGGCTGATATGACAGAACAGTGCTGCTCTGCTCTCCAGATCTACCTGCTAGCTCAGACTTGTACATGAGAGAAAAACAACTACCTTCTGCTTCATTAAAGCCTCTGTTATTTTGTTCTCCATTAAAGCAGCTAAATCAATCAGAACAAATGCAAAATTATGAATGAATTATGGTAATTCGTGTGTCTGCTAGATCATCAGAAAGCCTCAATAAATGTTTATTTCCTCTTCTCCTCACTAACAGCGTTGTCCCCTCTTTACCAAATTTCACAGCCCTGTTTTGAAGGAATTTGGCATCTTCATGCTTTATCAGCAGCTCTTGCAAGCGCAGACTGTTTCAAAGCGGGGCTGCAGGAATTCAGCAGCCAGCAGAGGCTGTGCACCCTCTTGGCCTCTGAGGAGAGGGGCTCAAGGTGAAGCTTATTCATAGGGTAAAATTAGGCAAAGGGACCAATAAGATTTTCAGTTCTCCCGGCACTGATTGCCAGCTGCCTGGAGAAGCTCCGGAGTTCCCTGACACACAGCTCTGGGTCCTGGAAATACTCTCATCTATGGAAACCCAGGGAAAAGAGAAGCAGCTGAGAGTCCTTCTGCATGGGTGTCACCATCAGCTCAGCCACAGTTACAGATGCCCAGACCGGGGAGGAACCTCCGGGTCTCCGTGGCAAGTTCTCTCCTCCACGCCCATCCACTGCTCCCCACACCTTCAGATGGCTGGTCTCTGCTCCCCTGGCCACTCCATCTAAAGGAGAAGCCCCTGTCACCCTCCATTCCTGCCTTGAGCTTTACAGCATCTCTCTCTTCCTATTGATATTATATATCTACTGGGTTATCGTCTGCCTTCCCCACTGAAAGGTAGGCTCCCTGAGGGCAGGGAATTTGTCTCTCTTATTCACTGCTTTACACCCAGCACCTCAGACAGTGCCCAGGCGATGAGGAGGTACTGGATAAATATTTTTGAATAAACAAACAAATAGAAGATAGATACGGGAACAGATATAGATATAGATATAAATATAGACATATCGGGGTCACCAACAAGCCAAGCAGATTTTACCAATGGCTTCCAGCACAGGGTGACAAGAAAAGTGACAAAACCTCCATGTGCACGATAATACTGATGTTTTGTTAAAGAAAACTCAGCTTTTAGTGTAAGGTTTGACTCCCTGTTGACATAGAAACCTCTGCTGGGTAGAGGTAATGTTTGCACAGAATGTTAGAGCCAGAGGCATCTGAAGTTCAAGTCCCCGATGGGGAAAGAGAGCCCAGAGAGATGATGGGGTCACACTAACAGTAGCAAGTAATATCTGCAAAGCACTTTTTAGTTTTGGAAGCATCTTCACTTCCTTATTTCTCACTTGATCCTCACAACAATTCTACTGGGCAAGTGGTGGTAATATTAATAGCATTATATTATTTACAATTGCCAAAGTATGGAAGCAACCTAAGTGTCCATCAACAGATGAATCGATAAAGAAAATGTGGTATATATATACAATGGAATATTACTCAACCATAAAAAAGAATTTAAATTTTGCCATTTGCAGCAACATGGTCGGACTTGGAGGGCATTATGCTAACTAAGTGAAATACATGAGACAAATATTGCATGATATCACTTATATGTGGAATCTAAAAAACTACAACAAACAAGTGAATAAAACAAAAAAGAAGCAGACTCACAGATACAGAAAACAAACTAGTGGTTACCAGTGGGAGAGGGAAGGGGGAAGGGGCAATATAGGGGTAGGGGAAGAAAAAGGGTTATTATGGGACTACATGAAATCATGTGTTTGAAACTCGAAAACTGTAAAGCAGTATAGAATTTAAAGAATCTTTCATTCAGTAAAAAATAACACAATGCAATAAAATAAAATAAAAATGTTGGTAGCATTATAATTATATTGAAATACAATAATTAACCTCCTGAACTGTGCACTTAAAAATGGCTAAGATGGTAAATTTTATGTTATGTGCATTTCACCACAACCAGAAATTAAAATTATATATGGGTATATATATAAAACTATTAGCCACAACTCTATTTTGTACATAAAGCCAATAAAGCTCAGAGAGGCTGTGATTTGTAAAAGTCACACAGTAAGGGATGTGTGGGGAAGCCAGCCTCACATCAGGACTTGCTCTGGACCTTTTCTACAGGGAGAGGGAAACTTCACAAACATGCGAAGAACCAACCTCAAGCTAGAAGATCAGTGCCCTGAGTTTTCTAAGAAAGCTTCTAATACACTTAATCCAGCACAGCTGTTCATGCAACTCTGCTGGAGAGGCCTGCCTCTTGTGTGATACTGTGCCGAGGGGTAGCTGATCCAACAGACAACAGCTCAGTACAGACTTGCGTGTCATTTACTCTCATTTCATGACAATTAATTTGCTTGGGGACCAAGGGTGTTCAGTAGTTACATTAAGATGCAAAGAAAAAGTAAACATTCATGCATCCTTTATCTCCTCATTTCAAGACAGATAAGTCCCATCAGTGTCTGCAGAAGATATTCTCATTGACATTGTTTATCTGTTCCACTTGACTCCAAATTACACTTGAGAAACAAGAACTATCATACCACGGTGTTTTTATAAAGCAGTGATGACTACAGGGGGCCAGATATTAAAGAGAAAACATCTAGCCTGAGATTCTACTGCAGCATAAACTCAGTGAGATATGACACAAAGAATCAGGCCCAAACATGCAGGAGAGCAAGAAAGCCTTCCTGGAAAAACCCATCTGGGCTTGAGTCCCTGCTTAATATGCAGCACTGTGCACGCTGGATTTCATTTCATGTGCCAACTTTGCTCCAACATCTAAATCACTGTGTTAAGAAAGAGTCTGAAGCCTAATCAGAAGCTATAGTCATAGCATGGAGCATAGGACATCATAAGTACCTGTGTTCTGATCCTCCTCCAGCTCTCCCACCTCACTTAGATCATGCATCTCTCTTTCATACCGGCTGTCTGGTCTTGATTCAATACCAGGCTTCTCAAGATAGGGTGGCAAAATGGTTAACTTTGGAACCAAAGAGAGTTACATTGGAATCTCAGCTCCATCACTTACCACTTACATGACCTTGGGAAGTTACCTAACCTCCCTGATCTTGTTTTCTCATCTCACAAAAGGGGAATAATATTGCCTACCCCATAAGATTGTTGTGTGAATTAAACGAGATATTTTGTGCAAAGCACTGGGTACAGTGCCTGGTGGCAGCAAGGGTTCAATAACTGGGCTAGTCATGATGCCCTATTATGCCTTGCACAGTTAACCCCAGAGCACATTTTCAATAAGCATTTATTAGCGGTTATCTCAGGGTCATGAGAATGAATGATCTCTTGGTTGGTTTTTACTGTACTTCACTCAACACGAATTATGCTTTATTGAGCACATATTATGTGCTAGACCCTGCTGCACGTGGTTTGTGTCTCAACTCATCTAATCCTCACACAGTCCAATCATTCTGTGGGTGGGGGGAACAGGAACACGCACCTGGGCAATCTGGCTCCGGCACCTGCCCTCTTAACCACTATGGCCTCTGCCCAGGAGCAGCTGCTACTTGTTTTGTAACCAGAAAATCAAAATATTTTAAAAACAATTTAAGATAGTAAATACACACTTGTTGAATGACTGTCAGCTCTCATCTGAATTTGCAAGAACCTGATGATTGAGAGATTGACACTTCTTTTTAATTCGGTCAAAAATTACTGAGAGCAGAGTGTCAGGTACAAAGCAAGATGCTGTGGGAAATATAATAGAAGAAATGATGCCTTCCCTTCAGGGCCTTTAGATGTGGAAGGTGAAATATTATTGCTAGTAGCTGACATTCATTTACTGCGTGCCGTGTGCCCAGTCACTGTGCTAAACACTTTGTCTACATTATCTTGTTCAATACTCATGACGAATCGATGAAATAGGTATGATTAACGCCCCCATTTGCAAATGAGGAAACCAAAGCTTTTAAATCTTAATAACTTGCTGGAGGTTCCAGGAAGAAAAACCTGCACAGGTTAAGTGCCACGTGGCTGCCACAGGCAATGATTCACATCCATCTTTCTCTTCCCCACTGTCTTAAAAAGCAGGCCACCTGGTGGGTGCTTGAAACATTCCTGGCAAAGTGAATACCCACTTTTCAATACACTCTCATTGCTAAATATCTGTGCATTACCAGACATTAAAGTTTACATGCACATGATTACAGAGTTAGTGAGTTCTAAAGAATTCCACCTTCAGAGTTTATGGGCCTCTTCATACATCCTCCCCACCAGCATCTCCTCTTCCACCTTCAGCATTTGGAGATGGGCCTGAAATGGAAAAGACATTGCCTTCTCCCTGCTCTCGCCTGTTAATTCTCAAGTTCAAGATGTTCTATTACACCTGATTTATGGTCTGACAGAGCTCATTCTAGCCCACGACCTTGAGCTTGTCAAATGCACGGGGGAAAATTTACTAACGACTGTGTTCATCTTAATGCACTGTAGGGAATTTTTTAAGTGAAAAAGCCTCAGGAAGCAGGGACATTTCAAACAGCCAATTATGAATAACAATCGTTTGATGGCTGAGCACTGTAGATCTTCCAGCTCATTCGGTTTTCATCTAATTAAATCTTTCATTTCCACGGGCAGCGTGCAGTACAAACTTGTGTCTGCTTTTGTCGGCTGGAGATAATCAATAGCAGACATGTGGATGCATTTCAGCATTTATTAGCAGCTCAATCGAAAGTTGTTTTATTTTAATAACATCCTTGCCTTTGTTCTGTTCAGGATAAATTGACAGCTTTGATGAATAACAGACAGAAAACTGGTTTATATTACCCCATTAAGAGTAAAGAAATCAGAGAATGAAAGGGAGCTGAGAAACTGAAAAACACTTTAAAGCTGTATTTTCCTTGTTATCAAGAAAAGAAACAAAAATGCCTTCCATTCACTCTAAAGTATCATCAAACATATTTGACTTCAGCTACGTATCCCTTCCAAGACCAAAACGATAAATTCCCTCATTCTGAAACTTTCTACCACTTTTATTTGCTGATCATAGTTAGTAATTCTTGGTTAATTTCCACTGGAGCTGCAAGATGGATCAGAAAGGGGAGAACCAGGTACAAAATGTCATTCGTTCACCAGAAATGAACCCAAATGCCCAAAAGCTCACATCCTGAAATAGCAGGCACAGTGGCAGGGGTCGGATGCCTTAGAACAAATACACAAGGTTCACCACGGTGAGGCATTTACAACAGCCTGCTGCACACCTTGGTCAGTGGAATTTAAACTGATCTGTGGGCCAGAAGACCTCTCTTTGAAATCTCGCTTGGTATAGCCAACCATTTACTTGACAGTGCCATGAAATATCTCTCAGGCATCTCAAATATAACATCTAAAAATCTGAATGTTTTGCCACAATAAGACACCACTTCATACCCATTAGGATGGAGGTTATCCAAAAACTTAATAAATAACAAGTGTTGGCAAGGAAGTGGAGAAACTGGAACCCTTGTGTACTTTGAGTGTGAATGTGAAATGGTGCAGCCACCGTGGAAAACAGTTTGGTGGTTCCTCAAGAAACTTAAAATAGAACTACCATATGATCCAGCGATTCCACTTCCAGGTATAAACCCAAAAGAAGTGAAAGCAGAGGCTTGAACAGATATTTGTACACCCATGTTCGTAACAGCATTAAATAACAAGCAATAAGCAAGAGCTGAAAGGTGGAAGCAACCCAGATGCTCATCAACAAGCAGATGAATAAATAAAATGTGGCATATACATACAATGGAATATTACGCAGCCTTAAAAGGGAAGTTCTGACACAGCCTACAGCACGGATGAACCTGGAAGACACTGTGCAAGTGGAAAAAGCTAGTAACCAAAGGACAAATACTATACGATTATATGAGGTACCTAGAGCAGTCAAATTCATGGTGACAGAAAGTAGAATGATGGTTGCCGATACTCGGATTTTTCTTATTGTGGTAAGACATATATTACCACAATAAGAAAAATCTGAGTATTCTAACGCCCAGATATAGTTGCCCTCTGATATTTCCCACCTAAGCACACAGTGCATCCATTCACTCAGGGGCTCCAGCCAGACAGCTGGGAGCCAGTCCTGGTACCTCCACACTCAAGCCCCGAGCCCTCCAGGCATCTCTCCACTAGCAGCCAGACTGGGCTTTTACAGGCCTAAACCGGGTCCTGCTACCCTTCAGCTTCAAGCTTCCCCTTGCACTCAGAATCCAATGCGGACTCCTCCCTCTGAAGCCACGTGACCTTGCCAAATTCTTGTGCCACATCCTCCCTCACTCTGTACTTCTGTGCTTCTCCTCACACTCTGTACTTCCATTAGTTCCTCAAACTAACCAGGTTCCATCCTCACGCAGGGCCTTTGCCCGGAACGTTCTCCCCTCATCCTTTGCAGGCCAAACACTCCTTAGACTTCAGGCCTCAGCATAAATGGAACTTCCTCAAGGGTGCTTCACAGCTGCCACATTGCAAAAAGAATGCCTCTTCTCTCCTGTCAAGTGCTCTTTTAGCGCCCTGGCACTTTCTGCACGCCTCTATTTGTACATCCCTCACTACCCAGGAGACGGTCAGATGCCTGAGGTCAGCACCCAAGTCTGCCTTGATCCACAGTCCCAGCACTTATTGCAATGTCTGGCACATAGTAGGTATGCACTTGTTGATGAGTGAATAAACAAAGGAATGCATGTTCTTTTAAATCACCCAAACAACGGGAAGCAGAAACCCTGCCATTAACCCAAACAGCCCCCACCTTTTACTTTCTTAGACACCCAGACAGGCCTTTGTACAGTAATGTGAAACACGTCCCACCTCCACTATCCCACATACCTGCTCATAACCATTGGCACTGGACGCTCGCACCCAACGGCACCCTTAGAAAGGGGCCTTGCTTTTCCTAAGATGGGGCTGAGAGTGACACCTGTCGAAGACAAGGTAATTGCTTGAGTTGTTTCCTGCAGTGATACAAATCCACTGACAAGTGCCATACAGCTGTTCCCATACTCAGTTTTCACTGGCACACTGCCTGCTGTATTAGTGAGCAAGTTCCTTGAGACAACATGAGATCAGCAATATTGATGGAATATAAAATTAGGTATGTAGCTGCCAAGCACCCCAGAAAGGTCCCGATTCCTTACCTCAGCAGTAATGATGAAGCTGGAGGCTCCCCGGCCATTCTTCCTCCCTTTGGCAAGCATCTTCCCCTAGGTAATGCTCCAACAAACAGTAACTTGGGTTACAGTGACGATGATTATTATTATGGACTCTATTTTATTCTCATTTAATTAGTAATTATTTTAAATTACATGGCTGAAGAGCTGCTACAATGGGTGTTTCCTGGCAGTCAGGGGTTAATTCTCCAAAAATGCAGAAATATGGGCTATTTTCAGTTCAGCCGTTAGACGCTGTAGTGATGAACGCCTCTCGCTGCCATATGGTGTGGTCTAAACCTAGTGTCTTTTCACAATAGTTTCACTTCTATTACCATTAGAGAGAAATATGTAAAAACAGTTTTCTCTCTAAACAGAGCTCCCATGCCAGCAGGCCCTAGAGTACCCTAGAGAAGGAAAGCAAACAACCCTGCAGCACAGGTCGGTGCCAGTTGCTTTCTGCGCCCCCCTCAGGGATGCTCAAGTTTACAGCTGATATTGAATTGGCCATAAAATGCACATGTCTTCTTTTGGACTCACGAATCCGGTAACGAACCAGGGGTGAAATCCCAAACCCATGGGGCTCGCTGGTGGTGGATGCATGTGAAGCTACCTGGTAACACCCTGTTTTTGTGTTTTTGACATTTAGGGGTGGCTTTATTTCTACAGATGAATATGCTCTCCTCAAATCACTGAATCCAGGGAAATAATAAGATGAGGCTGGAACATCTTTTTGTGTCATAAAGTAAGAAAGTCCTCAAACGATGAAGAAATGTCAAAAGGACACAGGAAGCAACTTGCAATGGCTCCCACTGGCCAAATCTGGGACATCTTGAGCATGAAAAGAAATACTGATAGCAACAGATTAGTATACAGTGAATAAAGTAAGTACTCATGAAGCTATACCTATAGAAGTAAATGAATAAATAAATTAGAAAAGAAAGCTCTTCTTTATAGTAAACAACTAATAAATGCAAAAGAAATGATGGTTATTAGAAAATCACCATTTACTAACCATCATAGTAATGTTTAATTCAATCAAGAAACATCAAAGGATGCTAAACTCTAGTGGGTGAGAGATTGATGAGGAAAGAGATACTTACATAGTCTCAAAGTATCTCCTCACAAGATACTTATTAATTACAAAGAGACTTTACAATAATTTTACAGTAGAGACACCTGGCAGACAGCAGCACAATAAGTGAATCAAAGTTAAAAATACCAATAACCAGGGACTCCTCTGGTGGTCCAGTGGTTAAGAACCTGCCTTCCAATGCGGGGGATGCAGGTTTGATCCCTGGTCGGGGAACTAAGATCCCGCATGCCGCGGGGCAATTAAGCCTGTGCGCTGCAACTATTGAGCCAGAGTGCCACAACTAGACAGCCCATGTGCCACAACCACAGAGCCCACGCACTCTGGAGCCTGTGCACCGCAACTAGAGAGAAGCCCGCGTGCTGCAACAAAGGAGCCTGCGTGCTGCAACGAAAGATCCCGTGTGCTGCAACTAAGACCCAACGCAGCCAAAAATAAATAATTTTTCAAAGAAAGATAGTAACTTAACAAAAAAAATACCAATAACCAAATAGACATCGTGTGCCACCCTGTGGGGTGTGATTAAAAGAAAAAAAAAAGCATCTGTGACATTCCAGTCAAAACACATAACCTGAGTCTAACCATGAAGCAACTGGTCAAGACCAAACTGAAGGAGATTCTACAAAATGACTGGCCTACAATCTTCAACCATGTCCGCGTCACAAAACATAGGATTACCACATGATCCAGCAATTCCAATTCTGTATAAATACTCAAGAGAAGTGAAGGCAGGGACTTGAACAGATATTTGTACACTCGTGTTCAGAGCACCAATATTCACGGTAGCCAAAAGGTGGAAGCGACACAAGCCTCCACTGAAGGGTGAATGAATAAACAAAATACAATATATTCATACAATGGAATATTGTTCAGCCTGGAAAAGGAAAGAATTCTGAAACACGCTATAGCATGGACGAACCTTGAAGACATGCTACATTAAATAAGTCAGTCACAAAAGGACAAATAATGTATGATTCCCCATATATGAGGTGCTTAATAGAGTGGGAAGATTCACAGAGACAGAAGTAGCATAGTAGTTGCCAGGGGCTGGGAGGAGGGAGATATGGGGAGTTCGTGTTTACCGGATAGAATTTCAGTTGGAGAAGATAAAAAGTTCTGGAGATGGATGGTGGTGATGGTTGCACAACAATGTAAGTGTACCTAATGGCATAAAAATGTACACTTAAAATAGTTAAAATGGTAAGTTTTGTGTTGCATATATTATACCTCAATTTAAAAAACAAAGTATTCAAGCTTTCGAGTCAAACCTGGGTTCAAGGGCTGGGAGGAGGAGATGGGTAAGCTTATGGCTCTGACAGTAATGATAGTTTCACAGCTGCATAGTTATCTCCAAACACTTCAAGTTATATATATTAAATACCTATAGCTTTTTGTATGTCAATCATACCTCAATAAAGTGGTGAAGAAAAAAAAAACCTGGGTTCAAATTCTGACTGTGCTACTAACTCACTGGGTGACCCTTAGGAAAGTTATTTAATTTCTTTGAACCTCAGGCTTCTCATTTATAAAATGGAGACGATATTCAAGCCTACGAGATAGGATGGTTATGAGGCAGAAGATAATACATTTAGCACAATGCCTGGCACATAGTAGGCAGGGGATAATATTAGCAAGATGATAAATGTCCCCACACATGAGATAACATGCTACGTGTTTTTAGAGGATGAAGCTACTTTGGTGTGGTTGGAGTGTGTGGTGCTGAGCGAAGGTACTAGAATGAAAAGCAGATCTTTTATGCCAAGATGAGGAGTTTACACTTTGTCCTGAAGCCTGTGAGGAGTCACTGGAGGATTGTAAGCAGTGGATGGAAATATTAGAGAAGAAGAGAGAGAGGACAAAGACATCTGTCTATTTCACTCTGTCATGGGCTTTCTCCTCTCCATCAACACAGATAATTAACTCCACTGGCTTCAGGGAAAACAAACCATTAACAGAAACGCCACATTTAACACTCTCACTTTGCAGCAAACACCTTATCAGAAGAGGGAACTCGGATATAAAGAAGTAACGAGCCACATAATAAAGTTAGGCTTAAGCACAAACTCCAAAAAGACCGCTCTGCCTTTATCTCCCACTTGAATCACTGGGTGGAGGGTACAGGAGCTTCCCGTGCTTCTATGACTTAACCAAGGCTTCCCACTGCCTTCTCCCTCTGTCCCCTAACCCGTGCCAAGCTTCCTTTGGCCCCTTAACATCTGTGATGAGCAGGGCTGGGTCAGAAGCATTTTGCTCGGGTTCAACCTGCACATCAAGAATGGCCTGTGTCACATAACCTCATCTCCTTTCAGTGTTCTAATGTGGTCACATTTTCACCACTGTCACTGTCATTTTAAATAGTTGCTCTCTACTGATTTTTCTCTCCATCTATAACGCTTAAGCGTTTAGGTGAAACTCAAGATAATGAAAATAGCCAAAAGCACACATTTCTCCTGGCTAAGCTGCATTTTTCACCTGGTTCTGCTCAGTACTCTGAGATTTTTGATTTTACTGGTTTTTTTCCTAATTACCTAAGTAATATACGTTCCACCTAGAAAATGTCAAAAATATAGAAAAGCAAAAAGGAAAAATAAAAATTACATATAATCTTATCAACCAGATATGCTTAAAAATACTGGTATACATCCTTCTAGGTTTGTTTTTTTTTCCTAGTTTTCTATGCATATTACTACTTGCTCTTTTTAAAATTGGACTCATGTTGTGCATAGTGAAAAACTTATGTTTTAAATAATAACTAGTAATTAGTCTTAACACTTCACATTTTATGTCATTAATAGCATATTGTGAACCTATCCCTATGTCATTCAAAAATGTGCTTTAATGACTCCATAGCACACCATCACATTGTGTGTATCAGAGCTATGATCTCCGCTGTCCAAGTTGTTGCATGCACAAACTGGTAGGCCTGGCGTGGGGTGGGGTCCCCCTGGAATAAGAGGAGCCTTTTTTCTAAGTCACACAATGGTGTGCATTTTAGCTAGAAAACGCCCAGGTACACAAAGGGAACATAACCTAGCCAGTTCCCCATCATTGGAATGTTTTAGGTCATTTCCAGTTATCTTTATTATGAATATCTTTGTACATATCTTGTTAAATCAAAGAATATACAATTTTTGAGACTCTTGTTAATGTTGCTGGACTGCTCTCCTACCAAGTGTTTCAGAGTGTTCTTTTCTCTACAACTTTCCAATTCTGGATGTTTCCCTTCTTTTAATCCTGGACAATTATATATGTGACAGGTACACACTTTTAATGTGTAACTACTTGATTACTAGGGAGAATGAATATTTTTAAATGTTTATTAGTAATATGTATTTCTTCCCTTAAAAATGCTCTATCCATATTTCTTGCCTGTTTTTCTACTGCAGTATTGGTCTCATTGATTGTAGGGCTCTTTGCATTTCAAGAATGTTAACCATTTATCTGCCATATATATATTTTTTTTAATTTATTTTTGGCTGCGTTGGGTCTTCGTTGCTGCGCGCGGGCTTTCTCTAGCTGCGGCGAGTGGGGGCTACTCTTCGTTGTGGTGCACGGGCTTCTCACTACGGTGGTTTCTCTTGCTGCGGAGCACAGGCTCTAGGCACGCAGGCTTCAGTAGTTGTGGCACGCAGGCTCAGTAGTTGTGGCTTGCGGACTCTAGAGCACAGGCTCAGTAGTTGTGGTGCACGGGCTTAGTTGCTCCGCAGTATGTGGGGCATCTTCCCAGACCAGGGATCTAACCCATGTCCCCTGCATTGGCAGGCGGATTCTTAACAACTGTGCCACCAGGGAAGTACCCTGCCATGTATTTTTTAAACTTTTTCCCCAATTGTACATTGTCTTTCAATTTTTGCTTTGATGTTTAAAAATTTGTACATCATTTTTAACTTGGGAGTAATCAAACCTATCGATCTTTTCCTTATGTCTTCTGCCTTTGATATTTAAAAAGGCTTTCTCCGTTCCAAGTCAGATTGATTTCACCCATATTTGTTTAATTTCTTATACACCTCATAACTGCAACCTAGGTTCTTTTAAACTGGGTTTGGTTTATAAGGTTCAGTCTTTAAACCTGTGCTGAACCATGTAGTTGCTCTGGCTGGTAGAGCACTGTATAGGGAATGGGGAATTGGATGAGGAAATGGATTATCTTCACCAATGGACTTGGATCCTCTGTGCCTAAATCCTCTGTGTGTAAAACATAGGAAATTACATTTGGAACCCAAGTTTTACCTTTTTTAAAATTATAAAATATGGTACATATACAGAGGGCCGCACAGTGTGATGAACCAACCATCATAAAACAAATGTTCATGTAACTGCTATCCATATTACTGAGATGGAGAGGGAGGGAGAGAGAGGAAACGAGGGAGGGAAGAGGAGGAAGGGAGAGTGGAGGGAGGGAAGGAGGGACGGAGGGAGAGAGAAGACAGAAATTCCTACAATGTCCAAAAGAAAATTCTTTCTCAAGGACACACTCCTTTTATCTCTTGATAATCACTATCCTGTTTCAGTCTTCACTTCCTTGTTTTACTTTATGCTTTGCTCTCGTATGTATTCATCACCTATCTTTTCTGCATATTTTTAAGTTTCTAATGGTTTGATTTTTTTTTCACTCTTATTTATAATCCATTTGGAATTTATCTTATCATACGATGTGAGGAATCAAAAGTTAATTTTCCACAAATGGTTTATCAATTTTTTCAGCACTGTTTAGCATAATACTTTCTTCCTGAATCAGTTTTTTAAAGTCAGATCTCTCAAGATGTAATTCATCCTCTTTAAGATTATAATGCCATGAATTCTGACAAATACATAATGCGTAGTCACAGCAATCAAGACATATAGATGGAGGATTTCCATCATCCCAGAAAGTTTGCTTGTGCCCTTTTGTAGTCAATTCCCCATCCCCACCTGCCAGCTCCTGGAAACCACTGATCTGTTCTCTGTCCATACAGTTTTGCCTTTTCCTGAATGTCAACTGAATATAATTATACAATGTATATAGCCTTTTTTTTTCCCCAATGTTTTATCCAGCCTTTTGAGTCTGGCTTTTTCACTTACCGTATGCTTTTGAGATTCATCCATCTTATTGATGAGAAGTATTCCATTGTAGGGACGTACCACAATTTATAGATTCAATCTTCCAGCATTAAGTATAATGGTAGCCATAGGGTTTTTGTAGATGTCCTTTATCAAATTGAGGAAGTTCTAGTTTGCTGAGTTTTTATCATAAATGGATGTTCAATGTTATCAAGTGCTTTTCATGCAGATATTAAGCAACACATCTTGGTCCATCTGCCCTGGGAGTAATAGACTCTGCCACTCCAGAGACTTGAGGTTGTAGTCTACTGTCCAGGGAAAATTGTCCAGGTTAGTAGGCAGGGCCTTGGGCCTCACATCCACTGATCACTTTGAACCCTGTGGGTAACTGAGTTTGCTGCCCTACCCACAGTAGCTTAGAGCTTTTGATCCCTAAAGGAGGAGAATCCAGGGACGCCAATGGCATTTTGTGTCCCCAACATCCATTGATTGCCTCCCTCTGCCTGGACCTCAGAGGTGGGCTCAAGAGGGCCAGCCTCCTGCCCTGCTCCCAATATTTCTTGTGAGCACCTGGTGGAAGTCTGTGGAAGAGAGTTTGTAGCTGAGTGGAAACTCCTCTTCTACCTCAGCTTTCCCAGATTTACACACTCACCCACACATGGATTTTGTGTTCTAATTTAGCTGATTTCTTCTCCCCACGTGGATAGTGGCTGTGCCTCTCCTCCCCATGCTCTGCCAGAATGCAGACAGTTGTGAAGCCCATTTCTCCTCGGAGGGGCTTGTCTCTCTTCCGAATGAGGTTACTTGGTTGCCTCACAACCTCATCTTTCTCATGAGCTCAACAAAAGTAACGATTTTGTAGTTTATCTGTCATTTTCTCATTATTAGGACAGAAGCGATGTGCTTAGCAGCTTTCTGTAACTTAAGCAGAAATATAAGAACATTTCAATTCCACCTTTATCCTAAACCATACGGATATACTTGAGCCTGTTTGGCGGGCTATTTTTACTCTTACACAAGAATCATGCTACTTTTATAATAAATCTTTCTTTCTAGCAGTGTAAGTCACCTCTCAATCTTCTAAAAATTCTTCAGCCTTTTATTAAGCTTCCCAGGTGACCTTAGGATTATATTGTCTAGTTAAAAAGAAAAATACTTTTGACATTTTTATTAGAATTGAAATGGCTGAATTATTGAGTTATGCCATCCAAGAATGTGGTATGCCCTACCATTTATTTAAGTCTTGAAGTCTCCCAGGTAAGTTTTACAGCTTTATTTATATGGGTCCCGCATACTTTTCTTATGTCAAGTTTATGCCTAGATATTTTGTTTTAGTCTCTATTTTAATGCCTTTTTAAAATTGTATATCCTGAAGATTATTGATTTAAGGCATAAGCACTGACTTTTGTATACTGATCTTGTAACCAGCTGCCTTACTGAACTCTCCTTACTTCTAATAATTCTTCAGTTGATTTTCTTCGGTTCCTAGGGAGGCAATTATACGCAAGTAATAATTTGTCTCTTCCTTTCCAAAGATTTTTCTCTTATTTCGTTTTATCTTACTGCTTTGACTAAACTTTTGGGAAATTAAATAACCATGGATGGTGGGCATACTTGACTTGTACCTGACTTTGGTGGGAAACTCCAGAGCTTCATCATTAAGTACGATGAAACCTGAGGCAGATACAACAAATTCGCTTACTGAGCAGTCCCTCAAATTCCCTTCCAGCCTGTACTTGAAAAAGAAGAGAAAGGAACAGCCCCTTACATTCAGAAGCTGGCCAGGCACTCAACGCTGTTATTCTCCTTTTGGACGTAAACCAGGTATCTCACAGGATACCAATTCAGACAAGGTCATTCTGAGAACATGATTAAATCATATAAAGCAAGTCCACAACATAATTTTGTCTAAGCACAGACAAAAATAAGGTTGCTGTGCCATCCACAAAATACCAAACATCACCCTCTTTTTGCTTAAATGAGTGACTGTTAATTCTTTATCAATTAATGACACCTGTTTCCTCACCCTAGTCTGCCCTCCCTATGTATAAAATTTGAGATAATCATAGAATTCCCACACACACACTTTCTGATGGCATCCAATACAGAGCAAACCTTAGCTTCCTTAGACTCTCCACAACTCAATCAACCAAAGCCCAAATCCTATAAAGTCACTCAGCCAAAGCCCAAATCCTAATATCCTCTTGCTGAGGATTCCCCATGGTTCCCCACAGTGTGTGTTCTCCCTTGCTGCAACAATAAACCTGACTTTTTCAACTATAATTGTGATCATGGTGGTCTCTGGCTGCAGGACATTGACATGTTTTAAGAGGCCAGAAAACTAGAAAGTACATTTCTATACTCCTTTATAGCTAAGGTTCAGTCCTATGACATTTCTGCCAGTCACCGATACCCATGCTTAAATTAGTCTAACAAGATGTTGGAATGGGACACTTGCTACCTTAGTGTGGTGTCTTAGACTGAGGCACCACTGTGATAGGTATCAAGATGCCAAAATGATTGTGAGAGAATCACTTCTAACTCCCAATTATGACTCAAGTTCATCTTTTGATCAATTCTAATCCAGAACCGTACAGAGAAATAGAATGATCCAGCTCATTCCTACAAAGAATTTTAAATTTTTTCTGTATATTTTATGCCCTTGTCTCATACGTATTTTTTCATTTGTATTTCTTTTTAATTGTAGTTGATTTACAAGGTTGTGTTAGTTTCTGGTATACAGCAAAGTGATTCAGATACGTATATATATACACACACACATATACTTTTTCATATTTTTTCCATTATAATTACAAGATATTGAATATAGTTCCCTGTGCTATACAGTAAGACCTGTTATTTACCTATTTTATATATAGTAGTTTGCATATGCTAATCCCAAACTCCTAATTTATCCCTCCCCCACCCCCTTTCCCCTTTGGTAACCCTAATTTTGTTTTCTACGTCTGTGAGTCTGTTACTGTTTTGTAAATCATTTGTGTCATATTTTACACTCCACATAAAAGTGATATCATATGGTATTTGTCTTTCTCCTTCTGACTTACTTTACTATGATAATCTCTAGGTCTATCCATATTGCTGCAAATGGCATTATTTCATTCTTTTTTATGGCTGAGTAGTATTCCATTGTGTGTGTGTGTGTGTGTGTGTGTGTGTGTGTGTGTGTGTGTGTGTGTGTATATATATATACACACACACACCACATCTTTATCCATTCACCTACTGACAGATATTTAGGTCACTTCCGTGTCTTGGCTATTTGTATCATTTGTATTTCTTATTGGACTTACAAGATCTGTCCATTTCAATGATTCTTTCCCCCAAAGAACCAAGAATTAGGAGTGTTTTATTATCAAGTAGATTATGCTTAAACTTTCTTTTTAAGAACAAATTTCTGGTTTTAGGGCAGTATTTTTAAAAGTGACCTACCTAGGGCTTCCCTGGTGGCGCAGTGGTTAAGAATCCACCTGCCAATGCAGGGTACATGGGTTCGAGCCCTGGCCAAGGAAGGTCCCACATACCCCAGAGCAACTAAGCCCATGCGCCACAACTACTGAGCCTGTGCTCTAGAGCCCGTGAGCCACAACTACTGAGCCCACATGCCGCAACTACTGAAGCCCGTGCACCTAGAGCCCGTGCTTTGCAACAAAAGAAGCCACCGCGATAAGAAGCCTGCACATCGCAACAAAGAGTAGCCCCCGCTCATCACTAGAGAAAGCCCACGCACAGCAACAAAGACCCAATGCAGCCAAAAATAAAAATAATTTTTTTAAAGTGGTCTATATAATTCTTACTTGAGATAATGTGAGGTCTTCTTTGTAAATCAATTTTACAATTGTAGAATCAATTTAGAGTCTACAACTGTAGAATCTAAAATTTGTAGAATCAATTATACCAATTGTTATGGACATTTGAAAAGGATAGGTATTCTCCTTAAGAGTACAAAGTTTGAAATACTTATCACAGCTGTTAGTATGTAGCAAACTACCTCAAATTTCAGTGGCTTAAACAATAAGAACTTACTAATTTCTTCATGAGTCTGTAGGTCAGTTTGTGGTGGTTTACCTGTTCTCACCTGGGCTCATTCATGCTTCTGTCATCAGTTTTTCCTGCACCTGCAGCTGTGCTGATGTCTGCTGGGCTCTCTCGTGTTTTGTGGTTGGCTGCCTGTAAGCTCGGCCCACATCTCTCTTCCACGTGGTCTCTCGTCCTTGAGCAGATCAGCCTGGGCTTGTTTACATGGAGAAGCAGAGGTCCAAGAAAGAAAGAGGAAGCAAACAGGGCCAAGGCTGAAAACCTGCAAACTGTCACTTCTGCCACTTTCTATTACAAAGTAAGCCCAGATTCAAGAGGTCAGAAGACACTCCACCTCATAATAAGAGGCACTGCAAAGTCACACTGCAAAGAGCATGGATATAGAAAGAGTCAAGAACTGTGGCCAGAGAAAATGAACTTAAATCATTTCTTATGCTGGGGTCTACTATGGAAACTTGGAACTTTTCGATGACCTTCAGGAGGTTTAGAAATGGTTTCACATTGACTGCAGAATGTATTCCTCCATATGCGCATTAAACAACGCTTTTAGGTTCATTTATGTCTTTTCCTTAAATTCCACTTTGTGATATTAATATTGCCATCCCTTACTTTCCAGAGTGGAATTTTTATGTCTCCTTGAGCCATAAGTGAAAATAAAAATTCATTCAAGTCCCTATTGGACAAACACAAAAAATATTTTACTTGAGTGCACAAGTATGATTCATTTCCCAATATTTTCTCTTTGATCCAATGTATTTGTGATTCCATACAGATAAATCCTAAGTTATGTACTAACATAACTCAGAGTAGGCTGGTTTGCTTAAGAATAAAGGCTAGAACCTCTCTTATATAGATATCTGACCCTAGACAGTTATATCAGAGACAGTGGGTTAAGAAGAGGTGCCTATTCTTAGAAGTGTTAATAATGTCATCTACATAGACAAAACTACATTGTTTTGTCCTGCTTTAGAATCTTTCTGGAAGCTCACCTACGCCAAAACATTTCCTGTTTTAAACCCACACATGTGATTGAGCTCTTCTTAATCAACTAAAATTGTAATTACAACCTCTGCAATAAAATGAAATGACTGGAAAAAATCTAATCGTTTTCATCACATAGAAAAACATATCCCTTTTATTTTGCAATGTTTGCAGTATACTCACTTTGCATGCCTTTCCCCTCAGTGTTAGCTGGAGCCTCATAAAGTTTAGTAACTCTGAGTCAGCTCCAAAGACAGTATATTCCCCATCCACATCACACATCCCACATCTTATTTCTGGAAGGATGAAGTGGTCCTAACATTTATAGAGTTGAAAACAAAACCCAAGTCGGCATTCTGACAACATAACCCTTTACTGATCCATATAACCTTTGTCATTTTACCCTTTCCCTCACTGTATCTTTAAGAAGATAAACTTGCCCAAAAATCCAATGACTGTTTTCCAGGGCACCCTGATGTCTGCTCCCATAGGCCCATGTCCCTCTGCTTTCGTAACACTCAACACAGTGAAGACTTGTAATTAGTGATTTACTGAATTACTCTGCCTTTCCCAGCAGAGTGTGAGCTCCAGGAGCAAGGGCTGATTCCTCTTTCACTGTCTGTATCCTCAGCACCAGGCATATGATGGTTGCCCAATAAATTATGTTGAGTTAAAGAAAACAAAAGCTAACCTTTAAAAAAAAAAATCTATCATATGGTAGCAGTCGGGGTGATGGTTACCTTTGGATAGGTGGGTAGTGACTGGGAAGGGGTATGAAGGGGACTCAGGGTTGCTATCACATTCTATTTCTTCACCTGTTTACCTGGGCACGTTCACCACTTGATCAATTATTTAGCTAAACTTATGATCAGTGCACTTCCTGAATGTGCTACACACCAACTAAAAAAGTTTAAATCTATCATAATTCTCTGACAAAGAAAGAAGGAAATCACAAGCGTTCAGATATTGCCATTAAAGAATAATTAAGACATTAGTTTCTGAACCATGTAAAGTTAATTTTAAGTGGGGACCAAAATGTTCATTTATGTTAGAAAGTGCACTCTCAGCCACGGAAACTAACCAGACGGACTTAGCAACAGTCGCAATGGGAAAGATTCATTGAGAAAAAATATATATACAGTGCTTAAAACAGTGCTAGGTACCCAGTGCTGCATGTTAGCAATTAGTACACTTTAACCAGAAGCAGCTCCAAATAAAGGCTGAATCTTAGATCACAAGCAAACTTTCTTCATTAGAATCTAAGATCTGTTTAGTCCTTAACTCTTTCAAAACAGCTTTAACAGCCTGATGAAGCAGCAACCTCATTTACGTAACTTCTAGTTACGGAGTCCACATCACCACCTGGCATGTTTTAGTCACACCCGAGGAAGTCAAAACTCACGGAGCATCTGCACTGAAAGAGAGCCCAGAGACCCTCTGGCCCCGTGATTCTCTAGCCACACATCACTGGGGCATTCGTTACAAGTGCAAACCCCCTGGTCTCCCACACCAGGTCCTGACTCACTAAGTCTGAGATAGGGCCCAGGGATTTGGATCTTTTAACAAGTCCTTCAGGTGATTCTGAAGAAGGTGGTCTACAGACAACACTGAGCCTCTTATCTTCTAGATGAATGAAATGGAGGCCAGGGAGGGAGGAGACCTGCCCAAAGTCGTCTTCTGGTTAATGAGTATGCCAGGACTAGAATAAAGTTCCCTTTCCACCACTCCAGTGTTATTTCCATGATTCCACGCTATAATAGCTTAGGATCCAGAATCTGCCCTAAACCTCAGTGGCTTACTCCACTGAGCTCTTTGCCTTTTTACCCACACATTAAGGTAACTGCAGAGGCCCAGAAAATACCTGTATATTCACTAGGTATGCAGAACCAGGTACTTAAACCTAGAGTTTAAATCATAGCTCCAATATTCACAAACTGTGTGACCCTGAGACAGTTATTTGTAAAATATAGCATGGAACATGTCAAATAATGAGGTCCCAGTAAATAGTATCTATAATTAATGCCATCTTAAAACATGGCACTAAAGCTACATTCTTCATTTGACTAGAGGGATATTCTCAAAGTACAGTCCCCTACAACAGAATCACCTGGAAGTGCTTGTTTAAAACAGATTTCTAGTGAATCAGAATCTCTTGGGAGAAACCCATAAGAAGTCTGCATTAATAAGCAAGCACCCCAAGTTCTTCCTCTACATACAAACGTTTGAGAAACACCGGACTAGGGCTGTGGAAAGAGTGCCTCTTGTCAATGAAAACATGTGTATCAACGAGAATCAGGTAGTGCTGAACACTCTTAACAATTTTCTGCTAACAAGAGGGAAGTGAGTGCCACCTACTGCCTTACTTTTATTTTTTATTATCATTATTTTATTTATTTTTGGCTGCGCTGGGTCTTCATTGCTGCGCATGGGCTTTCTCTAGTTGCGGTGAGCAGGGGCTAATCTTCGTTGCAGTGTGCGGGCTTCTCATTGCGGTGGCTTCTCTTGTTGCAGAGCACAGGCTCCAGGCACACGAGCTTCTGTAGTTGTGGCACGCGGGCTCAACGGTTGTGGCTCACGGAATCTAGAGCACAGGCTCAGTAGTTGTGGTGCATGGGCTTAGTTGCTCCGCAGCCTATGGGATCTTCCCGGACCAGGGCTCAAACCTGTGTCCCCTGCACTGGCAGGCTGATTCTTAACCACTGTGCCACCAGAGAAGTCCTGTGCATTAATTTTGTATCCTGCAACCTTACCAATTCACTGATTAGTACTAGTAGTTTTCTGGTGGCATCTTTAGGATTTTCTATGTATAGTATGTCATGGGCAAACAGTGACAGTTTTACTACTTCTTCTCCAATTTGTATTCCTTTTATTTCTTTTTCTTCTCTGACTGCTGTGGCTAGGACTTCCAATACTACGTTGAATAATAGTGGCAAGAGTGGACATCCTTGTCTTGTTCCTGATCTTAGAGGAAATGCTTTCAGTTTTTCACCATTGAGAATGATGTTTGCTGTGGGTTTGTCATATATGGCTTTTATTATGTTGAGCTAGGTTCCCTCTAAGCCCACTTTCTGGAGACTTTTATAAGTGGGTGTTGAATTTTGTCAAAAGCTTTTTCTGCATCAATTGAGATGATCACATGGTTTTTATCCTTTAATTTGTTAATATGGTGTATCACATTGATCGTTTTGCATATACTGAAGGATCCTTGCATCCCTGGGATAAATCCCACTTGGTCATGGTGTATGATCCTTTTAATGTATTGTCGGATTCTGTTTGCTAGTATTTTGTTGAGGATTTTTGCATCTGTGTTCGTCAATGATATTGATCTATAATTTTCTTTTTTGTGATATCTTTGTCTGGTTTGGGCATCAGGGTGATGATGGTGGCCTTGTAAAACAAGTTTGGGAGTGTTCCTCACTCTGCAAATTTTTGGAAGAGTTTGAGAAGGACTGGTGTTAAGTCTTCTCTAAATGTTTGATAGAATTCGCCTGTGAAGCCATCTGGTCCTGGGCTTCTGTTTGTTGGAAGATTTTTAATTAAAGTTTCAATTTCATCACCTGTGATTGGTCTGTTTATATTTTCTAATTCTTCCTTATTCAATCTTGGAAGGTTGTACTTTTCCAAAAATTTGTCCATTTCTTCCAAGTTGTCCATTTTATTGGCATAGAGTTGCTTGTAGTAGAGTCTCTTAGGATGCTTTGTATTTCTGTGGTGTCTGTTGTAACTTCTCCTTTTTCATTTCTAATTCTATTGATTTGCATCCTCTCCCTTTTTTTCTTGATGAGTCTGGCTAAAGCTTTATTCATTTTGTTTATCTTCTCAAAGAACCAGCTTTTAGTTGTATTGATCTTTGCTACTGTTTTCTTTGTTTCTATTTCATTTATTTCTGCTCTGATCTTTATGATTTCTTTCCTCCTACTAACTTTGGGTTTTCTTTGTTCTTTTTCTAGTTGCTTTAAGTGTAAGGTTATATTGTTTATTTGAGATCTTTCTTGTTTCTTGAGGTGAGCTTGAATTGCTATGAACTTCCCTCTTAGAACTGCTTTTGCTGTGTCCCATAGGTTTTGGATCGTCGTGTTTTTGTTGTCATTTGTTTCTAGGTATTTTTTGATTTCCTCTTTGATTTCTTCAGTGATCTCTTGGTTATTTAGCAGCACTGTTTAGCCTCCATGTATTTGTGTTTTTTACTTTTTTTTTTCCCTGTACCTGATTTCTAATCTCACAGTGTTGTGGTCAGAAAAGATGCTTGATACAATTTCAATTTTCTTAAATTTTCCAAGGCTCGATTTGTGACCCAAGATGTGATCTATTCTGGAGAATGTTCCATGTGCACTTGAAAAGAAAGTGTATTCTTCCGCTTTCAGGTGGAATGTCCTAAAAATATCAATTATTTTAGAATGCAAGCCTGCGACTGGTTCAACTCCTTTCTCCATTAATTTGAATGCACTCTGAAAAATGAATCAATCCTAAACAAGACAACCAAGCAATAGAAAGCATTGTTGGTAGGAGACATAAAATAGTCATTATTTAAGTAAAATAAAACTTTCTAAGTTAAATGGTTTTTGGAATTTTAGATTAATATATCTAATAAACTCCTGTAATTTCAAGTTACTGCTAAATCAGTAAAGGAAAATATAATCCCTCATCCACTGGCCTATGCCAACAGTGAAAGGAAAAACTGAACTATAGAATGCCCTAAAATATTGCACTGAAACAATGTGCAGGGATGCTCCCGTCCACCACCCCCTCCCCCAGTTCCAGGAGAAAAATCAAGTGAAATAGTAAGGACAAGTTTTCTTATCCTATAACTTTCTACTCAAGGCCAGTATCAAAAGTACCACCTGCAGGGCACAAGCTAGAAAGCTAACATTGCCTTCAAACATCACTTCAAAAAGCCTTCTGAATTACATAGTCTGTCACTATGTTTAAAGCTGATTTCTCCTTCCTAGTTGCAAATACATAAAATATACCCAGAGGCTCAAGAGAGATGGGCAGAGCTTTATAAATATTCATGTAAAACTAGCAGTTGTACTTCATATTTCAATAATTCAATGACAAATCATAAAAAGCATCTGTCTTTAATTTTTGTTGGTTTTAGGAAATGAATGGTAAAATATATACACTGTGGAGTCTTAATACCCCCATCATAGAGTGTGAATGATGGTCCGGTTGCGAAGCTCCTGGATATACTCTTTGGCATGGGCGACTGCTGTCTTTGGTGCCTCAGGTGGAGGTGGAGGGCCTTCCACCAACTTCACAAAATAATGGCAAAAAACCTTCTCCATAATCCCAAAGCGACCTCTGCCGTGGTATCGGATGCGTTTCAGGTACTGGCCTCGCCCTGAGGTGGACTGAGCTAGACAGAGAAGAAAAAGAAAATTATAGGAAACAACTGTATCCACAAGATTACAGCTTGATCAGCTGAGCAATTTCTGCCCTTTCCTCAACTGGATTCTAAGACTACATGAGCTCACAGGCTGGCTACAGCAGGTTTGTCTCAAGACAAGTATCTCCTGAGTCCTTCCTTACTAAGGACCAGGCTCTACTCCAGGTGCTGCAGAAATGGGAGTGAACAAGAATAGCAAGGGCCCTGGCTCTGTGCAGTGCACACTCTAGAGGAGAAAGAGAGAAAATAAACATGATCATTTTAGTTAGTGACAAGTGCTACGAATAAAGAAAACAGTGATGTGACAGAGACTGATGGGGTGCTGGGAGGCAACTTGAGACTGGGGGGTGTCAGGAAGCATCCTTGAGGAAGAGACATTTGATCCAAGACCAGAATGAATCATTCATGCAAATATCTAGGGGCAAGGTGTTCCAAGAAGAGGGAACAGCAAGTGCAAAGGCCCAATGGTAGGAACATGCTTGGCTTGGTTCAGGAACAGAACCTGCTGAAGCATAGTAAGCAAGGGAAAGAGTGATAACAAACAAGGGGACGGGATCAGAAATGAAGGCAAGATTACACAGAGCCCTGGAGGCTGAGGGATGACGTTCTGATTTTATTCTAACTGTATTATATTCTAACTGTTCCTTTGGAACCAATGATTCCCAAATGCTGTCTTCAGGCTACAACATCAAACTAACTTAGGGAACATATTTAAAATGCTGACGCTGAGATCCCATCTCTAGATACTCTATATTTGGAGTGGGCTTTGAAAATTAAATCCTGAGCAAACAACACTCCCCCACACCCCAAGCAATTCTGATTCATAGCCAGGTTTAGGAACTCCTGTATCACATCTGTCCCCTCATCTCCCCTCCCCCATTCAACATGTCAAAGTTTGACCCTGCAAAATTTGAAGAAACCTCTTAAACAGCACAAGAAGAAATCTGTTCACCTGTTCACCCACAGTAAATCAGGGTAGTAATTACCTTCTACCACCTTCTGAACTTACTTAGTCTCACGTTTTCAGTTAATTTAATAAGCCTTTTAAAAAGGCAAAATCTATAGCATATGTAGCAAATTAATTCACTTCAATACTCACCATTCTTTTACTGTGACAGAACTTTATATTGCAGGGACCATATCAAAGTATGTGCTCCACAACCCTCTAACTACAAACCTCTCATGAAATGGTTTCAGCAGAAGCACCCTAGCTTTGCCAAAGAGAAAGCTAAGGATGAAAGTGATTAAGAAACTGCCTAGGGTCTCAGTGAGATAAGGAGAGAACTACCACCCTTTTATCAACTTCATCTACTGGCACTAAAGAAATGAATTTAAGAATTTCCAAAGATGGGGGTGGGGGGCAGGTGGGTGAAATGGGTGAAGGGAGTCAAAAGGTACAAACTTCCAGTGATAAAATAAATAAGCCATGGGGATGTAATGTACAGCACGGTGACTATATTCAATAATACCGTATTGCATATTTAAAAGTTGTTAAGACAATAGATCTTAAAAGTTCCCATCACAAGAAAAAAAATTCTGTAACTATGTATGGTGACAGATGTTAACTAGACTTGTAATCACTTTGCAATACTGAATCATTCAGTTGTACACCTGAAAGTAATATAATGTTATACATCAATTATACCTCAATTTTTTAAAAAATTTAATTTTTCCACAGAAAAAGCAGCATTACACAAATCACTTTATAATAAAGTACTACCAGGTGCCCTGAATCCACTTGTCAGGAGGAATCCTACAAACAAAAACAGTGACACTGGGAAGAGTGTAGAAACTTCTAAAAAGATTTTACAAACATGATAGCTAATTTTATCCAAAACTGCTACTCTACCCAACTTGAGCACCAATTTCCAAATACCCAGAGAATAAGGAATACTACTCCAGTGAAGGAAATATCAAAATTAGCTAACTGTGCAGGACTACATAATCTATCAAAACACAATGATCAACCCTATGAGGGTCTATGTGAACTACCATTTTCCTTCCATCTCTCCCAAAATACAGAAGAGAAGACACTCAATACCTGCTAAATGCCAGTTATGATTTCCTCCTTAATCCATAAAATATCATCTGCTTACCTTTATGCAAATAATGCCATCCCTTCTTTATGTCAAAACAAAAACATTAATTCTTCCGAAACACCAGGATTCTTTAACACTCTGGAATGGGAATACCCAACACAGCCACTCGGACATCTGAATGAAATCAGGGCTTAGAGTATAAATTCCGAATTGGTTTTTTTTTTTTTTTGGCCGCACCACACAGCATGCAGGATCTTAGTTCCCTGACCAGGGATCGAACCCATGGCCCCTGAATTGGAAGCGTGGAGTCGTTTCAAACTGCTTTAGTACGGAACCATTTCAATTAAATGAAACAATACGTAGATGCCTACTTTCACGTGAATCTGTTAAGAATGAAACATGGGTGAGGGTAAATCCAAAACTGCTGCCATTCATTCACCCAACATATAGAAATTCCAAGTTCCTGCTGGGTGTGAAGCGCCATCCTGGGCTCTAAGGATACAGCAGTGACCAAGAAGCCTTTCTGCTTGTCCCAGGCCCCACCCCTGGAGGCCTCAGAGCACAATTTCAAAACCAATGCTTAGAGTTAATAGTCTTAAAACACTGCCTTAATAACATAAATCTCTTACCCAAAAACTTCCTGTGGTTCCTCGTCAATACTGTTTTAACCAAATGCCACAGCTTGCCATGTTCAGCCCTCTGAAATCTAGGCCATGTTCACCTTTTCAATTTCATCTCCTCTAAGGCAAGCCTCTACTTCCTCTGCACTGTTCTACTCACTGTACCACACACTTACTGCTCATCCCAACCTATGTGCCTTTGCTTAAGTGGTTACCTCACTTTGAAAATTTTTCCTCTTGGACACTCCTTCAGATCCCCAAAAGCGTATCTTTAAAAGCTAAAATTGTCTAGAAAATCTCCATGACTATTTTAACCTATACTGACCTCCTCTTCTCTATTCCAACAATACCATTTACCTGTTACTCTTTTTGGTCCCAAACCATACACTACTTTGTGTACGTGTTCATGTTTCACCTGTAAAAGTTACTTCCTCAACAAAACTTACACTCCTCTTGTATTGTCCCCAAAGTTCATGCCCCATAAGGAACAGAAATGATTTTGAAATACATCTTCTGCTAATTAATATCAGTTTTTTAATACAGATGTCTCTGGTAAATTTGCTCAAATTCTAAAATAAATTTCAAAGTTTTCCAAGTACATACAATACTAATAGTGTACGTGGTTTTGTTCCAACTAGGGAGAACAATTTATGTATTCTTCCAAAGGGCTATTACTGTCAAAGAACAAAACTACTTGTGCTAAATGTTTTAAATTGCTATAAAAGATATACCATCACCTAACTGTGTGTGTGGTATACTCACTGAAGGCACTCAAATACTTTTTGAATGAAAGAAAAAACATAAAGACATCTCAAAAGTGGAAACGACCTTCTAAAGATAATGCCCAAGATAATGCTCTTCTAAAGATAATGCCCAGCAGGTACCATATTTAAAATATTGTCAATATTTCCTATTACTTGTATTTAGGTAAATGAATCTTGACTTAACTTTAGAAACTCTCTCCCTTCCTCCTTCATCATTCTTAGCCCAGAAAACTGATTTACAAAGTCAGTCGTTCACTTTCCCTGAAGTGAACTGCTATAGATGTCATGAATCATGAAGCAGTGACATTTTATTAGTCCATGTCCACTTGTTAAGGCCTGTTCACAGTGTCATTAGTCATCACTGTAAGTCTGAAAAGGAAATGAACTTTCAAAGTCTGTGGTCATGCAACACCAGGTATTAGCTTTAGACTGATGACAAGCATTTGAGGGAATTACCACATAATGAGAACATATGCTACCAAAAAAGCAAGTCCCTTAAAATGCCAGTACTTACTTATTTCAGGGGACTGAAAGAGCTATTGCTGAGCTGAAACAGTAGCCAACAAGTAACTAGTCTTTCAAAGCTCTAAAAGAAGTCTATGGAATAAAATGTCTAGGCCTTTTCAAAGACTGTAAGAAGATAAATCCATTTCCCAGATTTTATAGGTAAGAATGAATAGAACTTACCCAGGCCTCTCCCCTGGGGTTTCAGATTCAGTAAGTCTGTGTGAGGCCTGGGAATCTGTATCTTTAATAAGACCCTCAGACGATTCTTATCAGGGAAGTTTAGCAAATACAGGGATAAAATGCCTAATGTGTCGTGGTCAGATACTTCATCTTCCTGGGGGTACTCATCTCTTTTTCCTTCATAATGGAATTAGGCAACAAAATACTTAGCAAATGAGTTTTTAAAATCATAAGACAAATCCAAAGTTATTAGCCCTACTTAAGAAAAGAGATTTTGACCCAGAACTACATGAACAGAAGGTGTAGGAAGGGCAGGTTTTTCAGCAGAAATGTGCCTAAAGAGACCAATGCATTAAAGGACCATACACATGGGACTGGTTAAGTTGATTTTTGCTTAAAGGCAACATTGGACTTTGCTCCTTCATTTGGGAAGACAGGATTAAGCTCCTCACCCTCTCTCTCAACAGTACTACAACTGTTGAAACATATTTAACACAAATTCCATTTCACTTGCACCTGATTTCCATTATGAAATGTTGCCTATCAGCTAAGAAGCCAATATTCCTATAAAGTTGAAAAAAATTAAATAAATCTGATTTCATATTCAGTCATGGAGCAGGAAAGGTCACCAAGAGGTTTTAAGCAAACGGTCTTGCTCTTTATTTCATCTCTTCCAATGATTCTGGGTCCTTCCAGCATTATTTATTCATGCTGCTCCCAGAAGAAAATGCTTATGATTAATTACTGTGGACTGCATCTTCTGAGTTGCCATTTGATTCCCCTCTGTATAAGAATGTAATTAGTTATACAAGATTCAGCTTTAAAATAAGATATTTCAGTTGAAAATCATAACTCATTTGAATTTCAGAAGCAGGTGTGGTTGCCAGCATCAATTCCAGGTGAGTTGAGGTAAGGTACTAACTAAATCAGAATAAATATCTGCATTAGAGCCGAGGTTATATGACAAAGTGCAGTTTAGATGTTTTTTTAAAATTCTAATTTTTGAAAAACTATAAGGCACAGCTAACTTCCCCCAGAATGATTCAGCCTTTTACCCTCCATCTGGAGAGCAGCAGTTCCCATATTTTGAGTTTAAAATAGCTTTAGGTAAACAGTCCTTCTCATATGCAGGTTTGGCAGACTGAGAAAATTTTGCTTTGACATCAACATCTCTGTTTGATTACAAAACTGCTGAGGTTAGCAGTAATTGCTGCAGGAACTCCAGCCACTGCTCTACTTTACTGTGGTGTTAGGGGAGTGGGGGGAGAGCTTTGTAATAACCATTGATCTCTTTCTAAAAAAGGAGCAGTATGAAGGTATGCTACCAAAAAATCCCTTACATTTGTACAGTGTACCAGGCTTCCCAAAACATATTCCCACACGTTAATTTAATGTGATGTGGAACAAGCATACAAAGCTGAGGTAATGCTTCAGGATGTAATAACAAAGGGGAACCAACACATCTGGGTCATCTGAGCTTTCGAAGGCCCCTTGGCTTTTAGGGTTCAACAGATTTTCCATTCTGGTAATTGAAGACTAACTTATAGGATACCTTTAGGGATTAGGCACCTGGCTTGGCACATTATAAATACATATTTTTTTAAGTCCACCTGTGATCCTTTATATGTCTCCTTTGGGTTGACAAAGAATCCATTTTTTAAAAAATCAGTTACATTCTTCCATAGTTTCACTATGATTAAAGGGCCACTCTATATATCATCTTGATATCCATTATTTAATAATTATCAGCAACAGGTTTCATGATCGCAGTCTCATTATGGAACAGGTAACAATAAAGCAGTAAAGTTAGGACCATTTACAACTGACTAACATTAGCATGCTGAAGGCTGAAGAATAAGCTATTAGCAGCAATTTTCACTAGCAAACACAGTCCAAAGTATTTAGATATCAAAGACTGTTATTAGATGAAGAATTTGGCATCACTGTTGGAAGCCATTTTCCAAAGCTAAGAATATTAAAGATCTTACCTATATATAAATTGGATCTGAACTCCACATTGTGGTCTCTCACTGCCATATCTTGTGCTTCTAAGAGAACCTTAAATAAGGAAAAGAAAGGCATTCATATGGCTGACCTGAACTAAAACAGAATTAAATTTCTCATTTCTTATTGTTATCTCTATGACTGCTAATCACATGCCTTCCTATTGCAGTCAATTTTAAAAAGAGAATATCAAATTATAACAGTACTAAGGAAAAGGGATACAGTGAGCTTTCCTTCCTCAGACAAGAATTGCAAATGCAAAGAACACAGTCCAGGTCCTGCTAAGTTTTAAATAGAATGTGTAAGCTGTAAAGGAGGAGATAATAACACTTGCAGCAGTACCCTTGGTAATGGGCATTATGGCTTTGATTCATAGACTTGTCAAGTTCAAGAAGCTCAAGGGCTAAATCTTATTGAAAATTCTTAAACTCAGCTTCCTGAAACAAAAACACTCATGTGCCTAGAATGAGTCAGCACAAATATCAACAGTCATGTGCACCCAGTGAATCAGCTACATTTAGAGCTAGAAGTGTCTTTAGAGATCATCCAATCCAACCCCACCTAGTTTACAAGTGAGAAAAATGGAACCAGACAAGTGTCTTGCCCAAAATCACAACAGAAACTGTCAGAGAAAAGATAAGACTCCAACTCCCCTGAGTCCCAGTACAGTGCTCTTTCCACTCAACTAGTTATAAAATCCCAAGCTCTCAGTTGTGGAACTTACAAAAAACAAAATCTTTATAAAGTTTATCAAGCCCCCAATCATTAAAAATAAGATGTATCACTTCACTTCACAGACAGATCATAAAACATAAATCACTATCTGGTGCAAATAAAAGCATCTAGGAAAAAAAAAATACTTAAAGCACAGAACATTCCTAAGGTATAAGGACATTAATAAAACTGAGTCCCCTTTATCTGTATTATATAAACTATGCATTTACACTAGCGAATTCAGGATTTAAGCAAAGCTTACTAACACCAGCAAGCCAACTATTCGCTCCCTCCCCACCAATCTTAGTTTACCTCTTTAATTATCTGGGCCCCTTTTTTGTCACTGAATTCCAACTGAGCCAGAGCCTGGTCAATGGACATTCCTCGTATCTAGAATTAAAGGGTAACAGACAAGAGAAAATAAACAAATTAGTTTACAAAGTCAGCATTCCCTTTTCAGTGAAAAGTAAAAGTCTTACATAATCCAAATCACTTCTAAAATTAGCTAACTAGTTACACGTTAATTACATCTCAATAAAAGTGGGGAAAAACTTTTTTCATTAATAAAAATAGCTAACTAAACACAGGCAAAAGAGAAGAAAACAAGTTTGAGAAGGGATGCCACCACCCTCTGTAGGTCAAAATCAAACTTAAAATTTTTAACCGCTAAACCTGGATTATAATGGTTTCAATAATAATAAAAGAGAGTGGACATGACAGAGAAAGATCACAGGTTGGCAAGGATCACAGTAGGCACTAAAGGCATCTCCTTCTCCTATAGAAGAAATGTATTACATGGGTATTTGCTGCTTTTGTCTTTTCTCATATATAAATTTCATTTTCGAGGTAAAAAACTTACAAAGGCAACAGTTTTGAAATAGGTTGAATCAACTTTTACAGATACATAAGCTTACTTCCTGGATTCTCTAACTATAGCCAGGTTCTTGATGCCTTTCTTCTAAAGTATCTATATATCCAACATGATTTAGTTTGTCAGGAGGTAAAAATTAAGCAAAATCACCAATCTCTGAACTATCACTTTTGGATTACCTACGAAATGTCTTAAAATGTAATTATATTCCTCACTTTTTGGAAAAAACAGGGCTAGTTTTTTTGCTTTTTTCAAATCCTGGGGTAAAATTTGTAGCTTCTTTCCCTATATATTATGCGGTAATAGTCATTTTAGCTTACCAATTTTGCCAAATACCACATCTTGTCTTTGCTGTACTTTATTTGTCTTCGACAATGGTAGATTTCCTTACAAACAGGAAAAAAAATTAAGCAATTTTATCAAAATGACAGTAAAACACTGTTAATAAAGTTTTTACTTTCTGTGTTTAATGAAATGCTGCCATAAGAAATAAAAACATTATTAAGAATTTGGAAGACTTCCCTGTGGCGCAGTGGTTAAGAATCCACCTGCCAGGGGCTTCCCTGGTGGCGCAGTGGTTGAGAGTCTGCCTGCCAATGCAGGGGAAACGGGTTCGAGCCCTGTTCTGGGAGGATCCCACATGCCGCGGAGCAACTGGGCCCGTGAGCCACAACTACTGAGCCTGCGCATCTGGAGCCTGTGCTCCGCGACAAGAGAGGCCGCGACATTGAGAGGCCCGCGCACCGCGATGAAGAGTGGCCCCCGCTCGCTACAACTAGAGAAAGCCCGCGCACAGAAACGAAGACCCAACACAGCCATAAATAAATAAATAAATTAAAAAAAAAAACAACTAAACACCTGTGTAACTTTAAAAAAAAAAAAAAAAAAAGAATCCACCTGCCAATGCAGGGGACACGGGTTTGAGCCCCGGTCCAGTAAGATCCTACATGCCACAGAGCAACTAAGCCCGCGAGCCACAACTATTGAGCCCGTGTGCCACAACTACTGAAGCCCATACACCTAGAGCCCATGCTCCGCAACAAGAGAAGCCACTGCAATGAGAAGCCCATGAGCCTAGAGCCCATGCTCTGCAACAAGAGAAGCCACTGCAATGAGAAGCCTGCGCACCACATCGAAGAGTAGCCCCCACTCACTGCAACTAGAGAAAGCCCACGTGCAGCAACGAAGACCCAAGGTAGCCATAAATAAATAAATAAATTTATTTATTTTTTAAAAAAAGAATTTGGGGACGCTTTTTCCCTATACAAAGTTATACTTTTCCAAATTCTCACTATGTTATAAAGATTACTAAGGGAAAAACAAACTGTAAAATGGCTAGTTTGTGACAAAGTTTGCAATGCTGCTATACCGAGGAATAGTAAAAGACTTAAACTAAAGTATTTTGAAAACATTTAGCTGGCTAAAAGAACAAAAGAAAAGGTACAAAAAGGTTTCTTGTTAGTGAGGAGAACAATGGCAAAATGGATAAAGTAACTATTTTCGTAAGAAAACCAATATTGTAAGTGTTCAGTCAAGAGCACAGGTTCTAGAATCAGACTACCTCGGTTTGAATCCCAGTTCTACCATTTACCAGCTACTTAACTTCTCTCTGCTTAAGTTTCTTGTTCTTTAAAATGAAGATAATAGTACCTAACACATAAAACTATAATAAGGATTAAAGAAAGCTACCTATATAAAGTAAGTACTTTACAGTGTCTAGCACATGGTAAGATCTTACTAAACGTTAGCTTTTATTGTCTTCTATTTATAGTGGTAGGTATATCCTACTGAATTTTTAAATCAATCATCCATTAAACACTTTATAGTTCACAAAGCACTTTTCATATTTCATATGATCTAACTCTATGAGTTGGGAGAAAAAACACTTTATAAACCTTTTACAAAATGAAAATCAGAGAAATCAAGTGACTTGTGCAAGATAGCAAAGTTTGTAAGCTAGTGCCACACAGGGAAGTATGTGAAGGGCTTAATACAATGTCTGGCAGGTGTATCTTTAAAGTTCCCCTCATGACTCTAAAACCCACATTCTTCCTACTATTATACCATAATGCCACTTAAAAAAAAATTAGAAAACATTTTTCAAGGCAAATAAAAGCAGAGAAACCTCAAAACTTTCTAACATTCTGACTCCTGCTAGAAGTTTACAAATGCCTTAGGATTTTACTCATTGCCCTATCTACTATTACTTAACTACATATTCCAAATTCTGAAGATCAGAATGAGATAGAATAGTAAATATTATCTGGCCTTCCTCTAAATGAGATAAAACTAATTTTTAAAATGTTTGCAGGTAGCAGATTGGAAAGCCTAAGGGACACTGCAAATAATGGCACAGTGTATCAACTATGTGGCTAGGTGAGGAAATTATTCCCTGTTAATAAGCAAGGTGTTTATAAACAGCACTAATAATTTAGTCATAACAGGTATAACTGCTACACCAAAATCAATTTGCTAAATACTATTTAAAATCAGAAAATGTTAAGGTATTTTCCAAAAGTCTTAATTTGTCCCAGAAAAGGATTATTCCCTCAAACAAAATCTGTGCAAAATAGAGAACTAAATGAGGTTTCTCCAAAGTGCCTATATAAAATCTAACCAAATGTCTTCACACAGGCACTTATGGAAGTATATATTATGCAAAAGTTAACCAAAATAGTTTCAGTAAATTACAATATATAACAAATGATTTAATTGACACTGTTCTTCATTTGCTAGAGTTAGGTAGATCATCTACTGTTAACTATTTGAATTTTGCTATTTAGGATGTATCCTGAAGTGTGTTTAACATCCAAAAAGACTGGTATTTACAAAATACAAAATTTCGCTTTAGATTCTGGACCTGACAAATACTATTATGATTTCTTTATTTCCAGTTAAAGCCAAGTCCAGAGACCTCAAGTAAGAAGTAAAGAAAGCTCATTATAGAAAATATATATATATTTTTAATTTTTACTTTATTTTTGGTTGCATTGGGTCTTCATTGCTGTGCATGGGCTTCCTCTAGTTGCGGCGAGAGGGGGCTACTTTTCGTTGCGGTGCACGGGCTTCTCATAGCGGTGGCTTCTCTTGTTGCAGAGCACAGGCTCTAGGCGCACGGGTTCAGTAGTTGTGGCACATGGGATTAGTTCCACCACGGCATGGGGGAATCTTCCCAGACCAGGGCTTGAACCCATCTCCCCTGCATTGGCAGGCGGATTCTTAACCACTGTGCCACCAGGGAAGTCCCTAGAAAATATTTTATTTATGATATTTGTACAAATGTGTAAATTTTGGTTAATTACAAAATGGAGTCAATGCTTAATAGCAATCAATGCTTAATATTTTATTTATGATATTTTATTTTATGATATTTTATTTATGATATTTGTACAAATGTGTAAATTTTGGTTAATTACAAAATGGAGTCAATGCTTAATAGCACAGATTCTATGACAAATCAAACTTTTAAGCTCTGATGGCACAATAAAATATGAAAGTAAACAACTCATTTGTTTAAGCTATTAAGATCTCTTTTACTTCTTAGTTCCTAATCAGGTAGGAGGTCTTTAAATGAATAAATTAACTCCCCAAAATGAGAAAAAAAAAAAACATAAAACTGTACTAATTCAGACTAATATCTAGATAGCAACTGAATTTTAATAAAATGCATGCTGTCAAGTTCATATAAAAACTAAGCAAATGACATTACTTAGATTATATCGATTATCCAGTAGCCTTAAATCCCAAAGGACCTTAAAAGATGTTTGCTAAACTGAATGATTTATAATTAACACAGTAATCCTATTTCTAAAGTACTTATCACAGTTCATTTTCTTAAGGATTCAAATGTTCCCACCTTGTTTATGCTATTATTACTTACTTAAACTTTTTAAGAGATGTGTATATATCCCACAGAAAATTCATATTAAGCTAGAAATTTGTCTTTTATTTCAGACTAGAGCAATGTCTAGCAATTTGGAGAGGGCAAAAGGATTCTGAGCAACTAAAGATAAGTTAAAGTCTGGAAGGAATAAGGTATCTCTGGAAGGAATCCAATGATTAAATTCAAACCTTAGGTTCAAAGGTTTGTAAATTACAAAAAAAAAAAAAAAAAGGAAGAAAAACCTCACAACCAAGTGTGTCTATACTCAAGTATAAAACATTGGAAAATCACACATATGATTTTAATATTGGCCAATGGCTTAAGCCATTCTTACCAACCCCTCGTGCTCCATTATCAAGCCTCTTGGAGTCAAAAATCAGTCGAAACGTCTCAAGCTATTAGCTCAGTTTTAGAGTTAAGGCTCCTATCCAAGAAGTTAAGTCAAGGCAAATAAGTAAAACAAAGACAATCATTTTAACTACAAAAAAGATAAATCTAGAACATTTTCTGTACCAATTAAAGGATCAAGCAAATTCCTGTATAATTTTTTTCTTTTCTTAACATGGAATAATAAATCACTGCTAGCCACACAAGAGCAAGAGTGCTTTATCAAAATCAAGAGATTAGTTCTACCCACAAACTTACAGCTGGTCTCCGAGGTTCTCCAGGCAGTTGTGGAGGATAAACAATTTTATTCTTCTTCTCCCATTTTCGAGATATTTCAAGAGAAGCACTTGTGTGAATATGTGATTGGGGTAAAATGCTGTGAGATGAAAAAAGCCTGTAAAGCAACAGACATTTAGAATCTTTTCCAAAGCTTATCTATCTTCTGAACCACATCAGCTCCATTTTGATGGCAACTATTTAAGGATCACGAGTGGAAACATTCTAGACATATTTGTTAACAAAGAATCGAGATTACATAAAATACCACAAAGAGCTAGTAGTTTACTGAAGGCTAAGAAGAGTGAAAAGTCAGTAACTCATGTAAGTCAAATAATAAACAGTTATTAACACAAGATTTTAATTGAGGTATAGCTGGTGTAAGTTTCAGGTGTACAGCATAGCGAGCCACAATTTTTAAAGGTTACATTCCATTTACAGTTATTATAAAAGTTTGGCTATGTTCCCTGTGTTGTACAGTATATCCTTGGAGCTTATGTATTTTATACATAGTAGCTTGTACCTCTTAACCTCCTACCCGTTCTGCCCCTCACCTCTTCCCTCTTCCCACTGGTAATCATCACCTTGTTCTCCACATTTCTGTTTCTTTTTTGTTTATATACACTAGTTTATTTTATACTTTAGATTCTACATATAAGTGATATCATACAGTATTTGTCTTTCTCCGTCTGACTTATTTCACTAAGCAGAATACCAACCCAAGTCCATCCACGATGTTGCGAATGGCAGAATTTCATTCCTTTTTATTGTGGTCAATGACTATTGATTCTCTACTGTAAGTCATCTCAGTCCTAAAATAGATTTAAAGGCACAGAGGATCTCTGACATGATCTGTGGAATTCCTCAACTTCCTTGAATAATCAAGACAAATAACATCACTTTCTAATCCTTAAGAAATTAATGCATAAAGGTGGCTTCATTCGCCTCCTGATGTAAAAAGACACCACCCACCATCCATGAAGTAGTCTTTCTGCAAAAACAAACTCGAATTAATCAAGCCTCCAAATTCAATGCAGAAAATACAGAGACAGGGAAACCTGTTAAACAACACAAAGGGGATGCACTCAGCAAAATCCAAGCTGTACAAAACTCTACAAGACGAACAGCCCGTTTTCTTCAACAAATAAATTACAAGGAGAAAAAAAAAGAGCTGAATAAAGAAACTACAGATTACGAGAATTAAGAAAAAAGTCAGTTAATGGGTGGACTTTAAAAAAAATTTTTATTCAATGTATTTAAACTAAAAAACAAACAAAACAAACAAAAAACCCCAATTCACCCATTTCTCTCACCCTCAACCCGCTGCCTCTTGCAATCACCAATCTGTTCTCGGTACCTATGAGGCAGGTTTGGTTTTTGTTTTGTTTTGATTTTTAGATTCCACATATAAGAAATATCAAATGCTATTAGTCTTTCTCTGCCTGACTTATTTCACTTAACATAATACCCTCAAGGTCCATCCTTATTGTGACAAATGGCAAGATTTCATTCTTTTTTACAGCTGATTAATATTCCTCTATGTTTGCGTGTGGTGAGTGTGTGTGTTTATATATTTACATATATCACAATTTCTTTAACTACTCATCCACTGATGGAAACTTAGGTTGTTTCCATACCTTGGCTACTGTAATGTAGCAAAGGACGTGAGTGTGTATATATCTTTCCAAATTAGTGTTTTTGTTCTATTCAGAAGTGGAATTGCTAGATCACACGGTAGTTCATTTTTAGTTTTTTGAGGAACCTCCATACTGTTTTCCACAGTGGCTGCACCAATTTACATTCCCACCAACAGTGCACAACAGTCCCTTTTCTGCACATCCCTGCCAACACTTCTTCTTTCCTATTTTTTTGATAATAGCCATTCTAACAGGTGTGCGGTGGTATCTCATTGTGGTCTGGATTTGCATTTCTCTGATGATTAATGATATGGACTATCTTTTCATGTACCTATTGGTCAATGGCATGTCTTCTTGGCAAAATAGCTATTCAGATCATCTCATTTTTTAATTTGATTGGGGTTTTTTTTACTATTTAGTTGTCTAAGTTTGTTGTATATTTTGGACATTAGCCCTTTATCAGATATATGACTTACAATTATTTTCTCCCATTCAGTAGGGGGCCTTTTCATTTTGTTGATGGTTTCCTGTGCTATGCAGAAGATTTTTAGTTTAATTAGGTCCTACTTGTTTACTTTTACTTTTGCTTTTGGTATCAGATTCAAAAAATCATTGCCAAGACCTATGTCAAAGAGCTTACTGCCTGCTTTCTTCTAGGAGTTTTATGGTTTCAGGTCTTACATTCAAGTCTTTAACCTATTTTGAGTTAATTTTGGAGTATGGAGTAGGATAGGATCAAATTTCATTCTCTGGCATGTGGCTGTCCAATTTTCCAAATACCATCTGTTAAAGAGACTGCCCTTTCCCCAACATGTATTCTTGCTCTACTGTCATAAGTTAATTGACAACATGTGTGAGGGATTATTTCTGGGCTCTATATTCTGTCCCATTGATCTATGTGTCTGTTTTTATACCAATATCATACTGTTTTAATTACTATACCTTTGTAATCTAGTTTGAAATCAGGTAGCATGATGCCTCCAGCTTTGTTTTTCTTTAAGATTGCTTTGGCGGGGCTTCCCTGGTGGCGCAGTGGTTGAGAGTCCGCCTGCAGGTGCAGGGGACACGGGTTCGTGCCCCGGTCTGGGAAGATCCCACATGCCACAGAGCAGTTGGGCCCGTGAGCCACGGCCACTGGGCCTGCGCATCCAGAGCCTGTGCTCCGCAACGGGAGAGGCCACAACAGTGAGAGGCCCATGTAACACACACACACACACACACACAAAAGATTGCTTTGGCTATTGGGGTCTTTGGAGGTTCCACACAACTTTTAAGCCTGTTTGTTCAGGCTTCTCTGGTGGCACAGTGGTTATGAATCCGCCTGCTAGTGCAGGGGACATGGGTTCAAGCCCTGGTCTGGTAAGATCCCACATGCTGCAGGGCAACTAAGCCTGTGTGCCACAACTACTGAGCCGGTGTGCAACAACTACTGAAGCCCGTGCGTCTAGAGCCAGTGCTCTGCAACAAGCCACTGTAATGAGAAGCCCGTGCACTGCAATGAAGACCCAACGCAGCCAATAAATAAATAAATAAAAATTTAAAAAAACCAAACAAAACACTGTTTGTTCCATTTCTGTGAGAAATGCCATTGAAATTTTGATAGGAACTGCACTGAATCTGTAGACTGCTTTGAGTGGTATGGTCATTTTAACAATACTAATTCTTCCAATCCATGAACACAAAATATCTTTGCATTTATTTCTATCTTCTTCAATTTCTTTCATTAATGTCTTATAGTTTTTAATATACAAGTCTTTCATCTCCTTGGTTAAATTTATTTCTAGGTATTCTATTCTTTTTAATGCAATTGTAAATGGGTTGTTTGATTAATTTATCTTTCTGATAGTTCATTATTAGTATAAAGAAACAAAAGATTTTTGTTTGATTTTGTATCTTGCAACTTTACTGAATTTGTTTATTAGTTTTAATAGTTGTTTGGAGTCTTTAGGGTTTTCTTATCACGTCATCTGTAAATAGTCATAGTTTTACTTCTTCCTTTCCAATCTGGATACCTTTTATCTGTTTTTCTTGTCTAATTTCTGCAGCTAGAACTTCCAATACCATGTTGAATAAAAGTGGCGAGAGTGTACATCGTCGACCTTAGAGGAAACGGTTTCAGCCTTTTACCATTGAGTACAATGTTAGCTGTGGACTTGTCATATATGGCCTTTATTATGTTGAGGTATGTTCATTCAATACCTGCTTTGTTGAGAGTTTTTATCAAAAATGGATGTTGAGGGCTTCCCTGGTGGCGCAGTGGTTGAGAGTCCGCCTGCCGATGCAGGGGACACGGGTTCATGCCCCAGTCTGGGAAGATCCCACATGCCGCGGAGCGGCTGGGCCCGTGAGCCATGGCCGCTGAGCCTGCGCGTCCGGAGCCTGTCCTCCGCGACGGGAGAGGCCACAACAGTGAGAGGCCCGCGTAACGCATAAAAAAAAAAAAAAAAAATGGATGTTGAATTTTGTCAAATGCTTTTCCTGCATGTCAATATTGAGACGATCATATGATTTTTATCCTTCATTGTGTTAACGTGGTGAATTGCACTGACTGGTTTGCAGATGTTGAACCATCCTTACATTTTTGGAATACAGCCCACTTGACCACGATGTATGATCCTTTTAATGTACTGGTGAATTCAGTTTGCTAAGAATTTGTTGAGGATTTTGCATACATGCTCATCGGGGATACTGCCTGTAACTTTTTGTATGTGGCACCCTTGTCTGGTTTTGGTATCAGGAAAATACTGGCCTCATAAAATATGTTTCGAAGAATTCTACCCTCTTCTATCTTTTGGGAGAGTTTGAGAAAGACTGATTTTAATTCTTTTAATGTTTGGTAGAATTCACCAGGGAAGCCATCTGGTCCTGGACTTTTGTTTGTTAGATGGCTTTTGATTATTCATTCAATCTCCTTGCTAGTAATCAGTCTGCTCAGATTTTCTATTTCATCATGATTCAGTCTTAGTAGTTTATATGTTTCTAGGAATTTCTCCATTTCTTCTAGGTTGTCCAATCTGTTGGCGTATAATTATTCATAGTAGTCTCTTAAGATCCTTTGTATTTCTGTGGTATCACTGTCACACTACTCTTTCATTTTTGATTTTATTTATTAGAGTCCTCTCTCTTTTTTCTTGTTGAGTCTAGCTAAAGGTTTGTCAGGTTTGGGGTTTCTTTTCTTTTTTTAATCTTTTCAAAGAATCAGTTCTTAGTTTTATTGATCTTTTCTTTTTTTTTGATCTTTTCTATTGTGTTTTTAGTCTCTAGTTCATTTATTTCTGCTCTAACCTTTTTATTTCCTTCCTTCTACTAACCTTGGACTTCATTTCTTCTTCTAGTTCCTTGAGGTGTAGAGTTAGGCTGTTTCTTCAGACTTTTCTTATTTCTTGAGGTAGACATTTATTGCTGTGAACTTCCCTCTTAGAACTGCTTTTGCTACACTGCATAAATTCTGCTATGTTACATTTCCATTTTCATTTTCCTCAAGGTATTTATTTCTTCTTTGAACCAGTGGTTATTCAGTAGCATATTGTTTAATCTCCTGAACTCACATCCTCCTACAGACACACTGAGTCTACAGCTACATGTGGAACAACTTCCTTTTAAAAAAAACTAAAGGCTGGCTGGGTGACAACTACATATCAGGCAAACAAGAAGAAAACGACATTAAAGCAGGTAGGAAAGGGCGGCTCACAATCTTGTTATAAACCCCACCCCCAGTATGGCAACCCATACCTGGGAGGGAACTCAAAACCCAGAGCTTCTCCCTGAGAAACAAAGGGTTCAAACCCCACATCAGGAACTGCAACTTTTAAGACACGCACTTCAGATGAACCCCCAAAACACCTAATTTTGAAAACCAATTGAGCTCATGGCCTGAGACCCACAAGATGGAGACAATCAGAGAAACACCTCTTAAAGAGTCACGCTCAGAAACTCACCTGCCCCAATGCCCAGCTCAGAGGCAGCTGATTGCACCCATACGTAAAGTAAAGGAGGCTCACCTGCTTACAGTAAAACCTCAGGCTAAGGGGACTTCCCTGGTGGCACAGTGGGTAAGACTCCACGCTCCCAATGCAAAGGGCCTGGGTTCGATACCTGCTCAGGGAACTAGATCCCACATGCGTGCCGCAACTAAGAGTTAACATGCCACAACTAATGAACCCGTGTGCCACAACTAAGGAGCTGGCAAGCTGCAACTAAGGAGCCCTGGAGCTGCAATTAAGGAGCCCACCAGCCACAACTAAGGAGCCCATGTGCTGCAACTAAGGAGCTGGTGAGCCACAACTAAGGAGCCCACAAGGAGCAACTAAAGAGCCCACCTGCCACAACTAAGACCCTGTGCAACCAAATAAATAAATAAATATTAAAAAAAAAAAAAAAACCTCAGCCTGGGGACTTCCCTGGGAGTCCAGTGGTTAGGACTCCACACTCTCACTGCTGAGGGCCCAGGTTCAATCCCTGGTCGGGGAACTAAGATCCCACAAGCCATGTGGCATGGCCCAAAGCAAACAAACAAACAAACAAACAAAAAACACCTCAGCCTGTGGATCAGGCATCCAATTTTACATACACATTTAGGAGCCCGCTGGAACACTCACTGTACGGGGATGGAGACTAGTGGGTGCCATCTTTGCCCTCTCGCTTTGCTGTGTCCCCTACATTGGCAGGCAGATTCTTTTTTTTTTTTTGCGTTACGCGGGCCTCTCACTGCTGTGGCCTCTCCCGTTGCGGAGCACAGGCTCCGGACGCGCAGGCCCAGCGGCCATGGCTCACGGGCCCAGCCGCTCCGTGGCATGTGGGATCCTCCCGGACCGGGGCACGAACCCGTGTCCCCTGCATCGGCAGGCAGACTCCCAACCACTGCGCCACCAGGGAAGCCCCGGCAGGCAGATTCTTAACCACTGCACCACCAGGGAAGAAGTCCCTAGGCGATAACTCTTTATTGCCTGGCTCTGGAGGTCAGGGGAGTTTGCGCTCTTGGTCACATGGGACTGTAATAATAGGTGTCACACAGAAAGGAGTTTATAACCCTGTTTGGCACCGTGATTTTTATGACTGCTGCTAGGGGACACTTCTACATTGCCTGACTCTGGTGACCAGCAGGGCTTATGCTTGTGGGCCCCCCAGGACTGTAACCAACAGAGAAAGAGTTCCTAAACAGCTGTCACCCCCAGGGCACAGCAAGAGGCAATAGACCTCTGAGGTCTGTCTTTCTGTGAAGGAGGCCTATCAGCTAATCATGACGACTGTGGCCTGGGGGCAGGCTTCTAATTAAACAACATATGGAAGGGCTGCCTGTAATCCTGGGCTGGTGCAGTTTCTGCGGCTGACATCCAGAGGATGCCCATCACCTGGCCCTGATGGCCAGAGGGGCTTGTGTTCTGGGGTCTCATGGGACTGTGGCAATTGGGGAGGGATGGTTCTTGGCAGGCTACTATCCTCAGGAGACTGTGCAGACAGCAGACCAAGGCACACTCCCCATTCTTTCTGTGAAGGAGGCCACTCTGCCTGTCCTGGAGCTTTCGACTGAGTGGCAGGCCTCAAGTCTGGCACACGTTTGCTGGCCTATGGAGCTGCTCTCAACAATGCAGGCTGGAGACACCATCTTGGTGCTCTTTCTCTGCCTTGCTCCAGCTCACCAGTATCTCCCAAAAAAGAAGCTTATACATTCATCTGGACAGTGTATCCTGATTTTTGCAACTGCTGCCCAGGGGACAGATCATGTGGCTCTGGGGGCCAGCAGGGCTTACATTTGTGGCCCCCCAGAACTGAATATATCTGCATACTTATAAAGCTGCTGCCTGAGGGTCTAGCTTCCAGTCCGACTGAATCTAGGTGCTGAAATCCTCCTCTTTGGGACACTGTCTATTCTTGGCACATCCTCAACTACTGGGAGCTACTAGTAACATAACAGGATGCTTGGACAAGCACAAAAGTTTGAGAGATGACCGAAAGTTGGGGCAGGGCTGAATAAAAAGTTTTCTCTCTTACATGAGGCCACTCCTTCAAGACTGGGAGAAGTGGTTGTTTCTTCTACTGTATAGAAACCAACACAGAGAGTCAAGCAAAATAAAGGAACAGAGGAATATGTTCCAAGTCAGTTAACAAGATAAAACCTCAGAAAAATATCTTAATGAAACAGAGATAAGTAATTTACCTGATAAAGAGTTCAAAGTCATGGTCATAAAGATGCTCACCGAACTGGGAAGACAAATGGATGAACACCGCGAAATCTTCAACAAAGAGATGAAAAATATAAGAAAATACCAAACGGAAGTCACAGAGCTTAAGAATATAATAACTGAACTGAAAAATACACTAGAAGTGTTCAACAGCAGACTGGATAAAGTAGAAGAAAGAATCCGTCAACTTGAAGAAAAGGCAGTGGAACTCACCCAAGCAGAGCAGCAAAAAGAAAAAGAATGAAAAAATTTGACTATAGCTTAAGAGACTTATGGGGCAATATCACACAGACTAACGTTTGCATTATAGGGCTTCCAGAAAGAGAAAGAAAAGGGCAGAAATCTTACTTGAAGAAATAATGGCTGGGGAATTCCCTGGCGGTCCAGTGGTTGGGACTCCAGGCTACTACTGCCAAGGGCCAGACTTTGATCCCTGGTCAGGGAACTAAGATCGCTCATGGCCAAAATAAATAAATAAGTAAATAAATAAATTACTATCCCTCTACTCTACCATAAAAACTCCTCTTAAGAATGGACTTGGGCTTCCCTGGTGGCGCAGCGGTTGAAAGTCCGCCTGCCGATGCGGGGGACACGGGTTCGTGCCCCGGTCTGGGAAGATTCCACATGCCGCGGAGCGGCTGGGCCCGTGAGCCATGGCCGCTGAGCCTGCGCTCCGCAACGGGAGAGGCCACAACAGTGAGAGGCCCGCGAACCGCAAAAAAAAAAAAAAAAAAAAAAAAAGAAGAATGGACTTGAGGACATGGGGTGGGAGGGGGAAGCTGGAATGAAGTGAGAGTACCATGGACATATATACACTACCAAATGTAAAACAGCTAGTGGGAAGCAGCAGCAAAGCACAGTGAGATCAGCTCAGTGCTCTGCGATGACCTAGAGGGGTGGGATAGGGAGGGTGGGAGGCAGGCTCAAGAGGGAGGGGATATGGGGACATGTGTAAGCATATGGCTGACTCACTTTGGTGTACAACAGAAACACAGTATTGTGAAGCAATTATACTCTAATAAAGACCTATTTTTAAAAAACCAACAAATTCCTCTTAAAAAAAAAGAGAAAAAGAAATAATGGCCAAAAACTTCCCTAACTTGGGGAAGGAAACAGACGTTCAGATCTAGGAAGCCCAGAAAGTTCCAAGTAAGATGAACCCAAAGAGACCCACATCAAGACATATTATAATTAAAATGTCAAAAGTTAGACAAAGAATATTAAAAGCAGCAAAAAAAACCAAACAGAAAGTCTTGTTACATACAAGGGAACCCCCATAAGCCTATCCACAGATTTTTCAGCACAAATTTTGCAGGCCAGAAGGGAGGGGCATAAAACATTCAAAGTGCTGAAAGAAAAAAAACTTCCAACCAAGAATACTCTACCTGGCAAAGTTATTCAGAATTGAAGGAGAAAGAGAGTCTTCCAGACAAGCAAAAGCTTAAAAGCGTTCCTCACAACTAAACTGATCTTACAAGAAATAAGAAATGTTAAAAAGACTTTTTTAAGTGTGGACTACTATAATCTTAAAAGTACAAAAGTTATTTAACCATTGAAAATTTGAACATTAACTGGGCATTTGATATTTTTTAATAAGATACATGGTGAAATATTTATGGATGAAATAATATACTATATGGGATTTGTTTCAAAATATGATAGGGAAGAGCAGGGGCTCTAGAGAAAACAAGAAAATAAGATAGGCCATGAGTTAATAATTGTTGGAGTTGGGTGATGGGTTCATGAGGGTTCGTCATATTGTCTACTTTTGTTTACATCTGGATATAGCCAAATAACAACAACTCTGGTGTTTCCCTACTGCTCAGAATACAGTCTAAACTCCTTAACAAGACACAGAAGGCCTTCCATAATCTAACACCAGCCTGGCCATCTCAGCTTATTCACCTTAAAGCCTAACGACACAAACATTCATTGTTCCCTGAACAAGCCACATTCTTTCATATCTTTACACTTTTGCTCATGCTGTTTTCTCCTCCCTTATTATCTCCTAAATGAAACGCTTGTCCTGTTTTAAGTCCCAGCTCAGGTGTCACCTCAATGTGAACCTGATCCCTTCTCCAAGAGAACCAATCCCCCCATTGCCTTAGTACTCTGTTCTTGCCAGCCGTACAGCAATGAGTTGTATTACTCCTGAACTGTAAGGTGGCTGCAGAAGAATGAGTTCCTGGATGTAAGAGGACAGAATTTTCTAATAAAACTATAAGCCAGGTGATGAGGGCAGAGACTACAGAGTCAACTAGACCTGGGTCTAAATCCTAACTCTAATACTAGAAGAATGGCCTTGGGGAATTCATATAACTTTCTAGACCTCAGTTTTCTCAACAGTAAATGGAGTAATAGTAATTACCTCATAGGCTTCTTTTTTTTTTGGCCACACCGCAAGGTATACGGTATCACAGTTCCCCAACCAGGGATAGAACCCACGCCCCTGCGGTAGAAGCACAGTCTTAACCACTGGACTACCAGGGAAGCCTCCCACACAGCCTTCTTAAGGAGCTCAAATGAGATACTTTAAGGAAAATACTTAACCTGACACATAATAGGGCTCAATAAATTTGAGATTATTACTTTTAGAATGAGAAGAATACCTACTTCATTCTGTTGGTGGTATATAAATAATTAACATAGAACACCCTACGAAGTCTAGCACAAGATAAACACTGGTAGCTAGTATTAACTTTAAATTAGGCCCTCTGAACAGTTCATGTCTCCTGTTCTCAAAAGAAATAAAGTCTAAACTGTCTGAATTGTGTAAACTTCATATTACACAATTTCAAACCTTCTTCTCATGTTTATAATCATGATCATTTGTTTCTATGAAGTTGTAATTCGTGGGTGCACTAAGTTTGTCAATTTCTTTATCGATGAGAAGAGGAATTGGCGTACTTCATCTCCAGGGTCTCTCCAAACCTTAATTCTTCTTTCATCTCATGGATGACAGCAGGATTACAGAAATATGAACACCCTGGCTTCTCTTTATCTCTTCAGTGAAATCACTACTATACTAAACAGTCTGAAAGACTGCTTGAGGGTGAGGCCCATGCCTTCTATATCCCCCATATCTAGCATAGTGTTTGATACTCCTCAAATCCTCAATACACATTCAGTGAATTAAATACAATGGCTAATAAATTAAACACATTATGAATCAATAATGACAAAGCTTTCCGAACGCCTACAATACTTTCAGGGTTCAAATGCTTCATAAAATGAATTATCAACCAAATACTAAACAACTGTAATCAAATCAAAGTAAAATATGATTACAAACGGGGTCTTTAATTCAGAAGTATACTAAATCAAAAAGTTTCATGCGCCCTCTCCTGGCCAACTATTGGAATAACACTAAGTTAAAGCAGGAAACGAAGAGCTCGAAAATAAAACTAATTCAAAATTTAAGGCTTTGTTTTTTTTTGCCGTGCCAATCGTCTTGCAGGATCTTAGCTCCCCGACCAGGGATTGAACCCAGGCCACGGCAGTGAAATCACTGAGTCCTAACCACTGGACCGCCCGGGAATTCCCAAAACTTAAGGCTTTTATGAGACCACTTTATGTAAGAAAGCCTGTGAAGAGTCACTAAAGAAAACAAATTCAAGAAAAGGAAGTTGGGGGACTTCCCTGGTGACACAGTGGTTAAGAATCCGCCTAACCCATCATCAAAAAAATCTACAAACAATAAATGCTGGAGAGGGTGTGGAGAAAAAGGAACCCTCTTGCACTGTTGGTGGGAATGTAAATTGATACAGCCACTAAACTAAAAATAGAACTGTCATACGACCCAGCAATCCCACTACTGGGCATATACCCTGAGAAAACCATAATTCAAAAAGAGTCATGTGGGCTTCCCTGGTGGTGCAGTGGTTGAGAGTCCACCTGCCGATGCAGGGGACACAGGTTCGTGCCCCGGTCCGGGAGGATCCCACATGCTGCAGAGTGGCTGGGCCCATGAGCCACGGCTGCTGAGCCTGAGCGTCCAGAGCGTGTGCTCCGCAACGGGAGAGGCCACAACAGTGAGAGGCCCGCATACCGCAAAAAAAAAAAAAAAAAAAAAGGTTCTGAAGAACCTAGGGGCAGGACAGGAATAAAGACGCAGACATAGAGAATGGACATGAGGACATGACGATGGGGAAGGGTAAGCTGGGACGAAGTGAGAGAGTGGCATGGACATATATACACTACCAAATGTAAAACAGATAGCTAGTGGGAAGCAGCCACATAGCACAGGGAGATCAGCTCGTTGCTTTGTGATCACCTAGAAGGGTGGGATAGGGAGGGTGGGAGGGAGACGCAAGAGGGAGGACATATGGGGATATATGTATATGTATAACTGATTCACTTTGTTATAAAGCAGAAACTAACACACCATTGTAAAGCAATTATACTCCAATAAAAATGTTAAAATAATTAATTACAAAAAAGAAGAATCTGCCTGCCAATGTAGGGGACACAAGTTCAAGCCCTGGTCCGGGAAGATCCCACATGTCATGGAGCCCGTGCACCACAACTACTAGAGAATGCGCTCTAGAGCCCGCGAGCCACAACTACTCAGCCCATGTGCCACAACTACTGAAGCCCACACACCTAGAGCCCATACTCCACAAGAGAAGCCACCGCAATGAGAAGCTTGCGCACCACAACGAAGAGTAGCCCCTGCTCACCACAACTAGAGAAAGCCGTGGGCAGCAATGAAGACCCAATGCGGCCATAAATAAATAAATAAATTTATAAAGAAAAGGAAGTTGGAATTAACAAATGATAGCATGGGTTATTGCTAGAATCCATTTCCTTCTGTAAAATTTCTTCCAACAAATATTAGATTTTAACTCTGCCTAGAGCTCTAGCTTACTGTTAGCATTCTAAAGAAGGAAAATAAATTAAAATCTTAAAAAACAAAAAAAACGAAAAACAAAAAAAAATCAAAAGGCAACCAGGATCAACTTTTATCATTTTGAAACTCAAATATCACTACTGGTATTTACTATACCCTTTCATTTACTAGGAAACCCAAATCCCTTTAGCTTCACTGCATCTCCGTAAACTGGGTGAAGGAAGGTAGGCATGAACTACCACTCCAGAGCGCTTGTACACGAAACACACACAGGTTCCCACAGTACGGTGAGATTGCCTGAGCTCAAGCAGAAAGTAAATGGTATGCTGGAACTAGCATATGAATTTCCCTTCTCTCATCATTCTGGTGTTTTCTATCTACCAATACTTGAGGATTAAGTTTAAGTACCACGTTTCAAATCCTGCCCATAGTCATTAGGCATTGAAGAGTAGCAGATACAATCCAAATTTTAGGATGAAGAGTTAACTCAGTTAAGACAGAATATCTGAAACTTTCTCAAGTCACAATTTGACAGAATACTTCCTCTTTGTTACTCAAAGTTTACTTTGAAATTTAGTACAAGGTATACTCAAGCCCCAAGTGAAGATGATACTGGCCTCAGAGTCAATCTTAAGAAACTCATGTTGGGCTTCCCTGGTGGCACAGTGGTTGAGAGTCTGCCTGCTGATGCACGGGACGCGGGTTTGTGCCCCGGTCCGGGAAGATCCCACATGCCGCGGAGCGGCTGGGCCCGTGAGCCATGGCCCCTGAGCCAGCGTGTCCGGAGCCTGTGCTCCACAACGGGAGAGGCCACAACAGTGAGAGGCCCACGTACCGCAATAAAAAAAAAAAAAAACTCATGTTATTAGATGCATCAAGGTAAAAAGTTCTTTGTTCCAAATTTACTTCAGATAACATTAATCCCACACTTGAGGCTGAATAAAAGAACATCCTCCCTCTTGCCTCCATTAAAATCTAAAATAAAAAGCTGAAGTGATATGTATATTCTCATAACTCAGTATAATTTTAGTACTTAGTGAAAGTCAAGGACAATCAAACAAGGAAACAAGAATTTAGCAAACAAAAAAGTGAAATCCCAGCAACTATGGACCATGGTAAGTTCAGAGTTTTTCGACCTCAGCATTACTGACATTTTAAGCAGGACACTCTTTGTTGTGAGGGCTCTCCTGTGCCTTTGTCATAAGGATGCTTAGTGGCATCCCTCACCTCTACCTACTAGATGCCAGCAGCACCCCCTGCCTTGTGACAATCTTGCAGCACCTCCAAATGTTGCCAAATGTCTCCTGGGGGGAGGTTAGAGACAAAACTGCTCCCAATTGGAAGTCACTATTAGCTAAAGCAGCATTAAAACAAACACAAAAACAAAATGACGGTGCTAGTTTTTGCAGACTAGGGAGCATGACCTCTCTGTTCCAAAAGGTTCCAGTTATCACGCCATACACATGTGGATGGTTAGTAAGTCAGATTTTCTCACTCTGTAAAGCAATAATGACTGAATGCCTAAATTTTACATTCTTATTCATAAGAATAAGCGGGCCCTTAAGGCTGCCTGGCATTCCTACTGTATTTCTCTAGTCCATTTACTCTCCTAGCCCCTGTAGACAAACTTCATACCTCTTCCTTGCTAGCTAAACCTCCCTTATCTCCTCCCTCATCCTCAGTCTCAGCTGAAAATTGTGCTTATTCCCTGAGAAAATTGAAAAATCAAAAGAGAACTTCCAGGGGACTTCCCTCAGTTAAGAATCTGAGCTCCCAATGCAGGGGGCCGGGGCTCAGTTCCTGGTCAGGGAACTAGATCCCACATGCATGTCACAACTAAGGAGCTGGCAAGCTGCTACTAAGGAGCCCGCGAGCTGCAACTAAGGAGCCTGCTGGCCGCAACTAAGAAGCAGGTGAGCCACAACTAAGAAGCCCGCCTGCCGCAACTAAGACCCAGCGCAACTAAATAAATTTAATTAATTGTTGCTTTTAAAAAAGAAGAAGAGAACTTCCACAAGCTCCCACCACCTAATCTATATACCCACCAGCATCCATACCCATACACACTTACTATCTTCACTTGTTACTATGAATGCAAGTCTATGCCCTAATCAGGACCAATCTCATCCCTTGCTCCCTAGATCCCATTTCTTCCCATCTACTCAAGGGCACTGCTTCAGCAATTCTTTCTTCCCCCTTTAAATCATCAATTTTTCTTCTTTATTGGAACACTACCATCAGCAAACAAATATACTCTAATATCTCCCAACTTAACTGTCCCCTGACCAACTCCCTCTAGCTACTACTGCAAAACTCCTTGACTGAGTTACCTAAACTCCCTGCCTCTAATTCCAGCCCTCCCATTCATCCTTAACCCTCTCCCATCATTCCATCAAAAGTGCTTTATCAAGGTCATGGAAGATATCTGTGTTGTAAAATCCAGTGGACAATTTTCAGTCCTCAGCTGAGAATGATCTAAGTATCCCTGGTAAAAGGGCTCTCTGACTACCCAACAATTCCAGAAAGCCCGGGCACAGCAACGAAGATCCAGTGCTGCCAAAAATAAATTCCTCACACCACCACTAAGCAACGTTCTGACACCAGCTGGGTGTCCTATAATTCAATTCAATTCTGACACTCTCTACCTAGGGACAGCATTACATTAAGGGCTCTGTCCCGCAAGACCACCCTCCACTTCTGATGCCAATTACAAGCTCAGGTTGTTACCTGTGCTTCTGACCAACTGGCTATAAATCAAGAGGTTCTCATGATGCCCTTCTTGGGTTTGATTAATTTGCTTCACCAGCTCACAAAATTCAAGAAACCCATTTACTCACTAGATTACTGATTTTTTATGAAAGACAGTAAAAGATATGAATCAAAAGCCAAATGAGGAGATACATAGGGCAAAGTCCCAAGCAAAGGAGCTTCTGTCTTCGTGAAACTTGGGGCCCAGCACAGTGACACATAGAAGCATTCTGGTTCCCCACTCAGAAGCTCTCTGAACCCCCTCCTTTTGGCTTTTTATGTAGGCTGCATTACACAGGCAGGATTAACTAACCCATTGGGCTTTGGTAACTGATTCAACCTCCAGTCCTTCTCCCCTCCCTGGAAACCAGGAGGTGGTGGGACTAAAAGTTCCACCCCTCTGTTCATGGTTGGTTCCCCTAACAACCAACCCCCATCCTTAGGTGCTTCCCCAAATTCACCTCATTAGCATAAACCCAGTTGTGGTGGAAAGGGGCCATGTCAGGAATAACAAGACACCCATTTCACTTTATGGCTCTGAAGCCATAAACTGAGGACAAGAGAACAAATATGATGACGAAAGAAGCTGCCATAACCCTATGGCTCAGGAAATTCCAAGGGTTTTGGGAGCTGTAAGCCAGAACCATGGACAAAGACAAAATATACATGAGAAATATATTTTGGCCTATTTGTCATAAATCATAATATCACATCTGGTCACCTGCTCTTCCTTGAGGCACTTTCTTTACTTGAGTTCCAGGACACTACACACTCTGGGTTTTCCTCTCACCTCTCTAGACACTTCTCTAGTCTCCTTTGTTTTGTCCTCCTCAACCTGATCTGTAAATGTTGGCTGCCTCAGGTAGGAATCAATCCTTGGACTCTTGCGCTTTCTATCTACTCTCATAGTGAAGTCAACCAGACTCATGGCTTTAAATACCGTTCATACACTGATGGCTCCCAAACCCGCAGGCCTTCTATGAACTCCAAACTCATATATCCAATTGCATCCTCACGTCTCTACCTCACACTCACAAGCCCCAAATCGAGCTCCTGATGGTCTCCCCAACTTGCTCCTCTGGAAGTCTTCCTATCTCAGCAAACGGTGACTCCACGCTTCCATCTGCTCAGGTCGTAAACCCTGGTGTCACCCTTCTTTCTCACAACCCACATCCAATTCACCAACAGGTCCTGTCAGCTGCTGTTAATGCACTGCCAGAATCCAACCATTCACCCACCTTCACAGCCACCCTAATCCAAGCCACCATAATCTCAAACTTGAAATATTCAGTGCTCTCTACTTCTATCCTTGCTCCTCATCCCCACTCTGGTCTGTTCTGAACACAGAAAGAGCCACCACCCATAAACATAAGTCCGATCATATCACTCTTATACTGAAAATCCACCAATGGTTTCCCATCTCACTAAGAATAAAAACCAAAGTACTTAAATGATCCATAAGGCTCTACATGATCTCCTATTCCTTCTTCTGACCTCATCTCCTACTACGACCTCCCCTCCTCACTCACTGCTTCTGACCATACTAGGTATGTTCCCTCCTCAGGGCCTTTGCACTTATGTTCCATCTCTCTAGAATGGTGTTCACCCAGATGCTGGCATGCCTTGACAGCCTGCTCCCTGGTTTCTTTCAGATCTTTACACAAATGCTATCTTAATGAGGCCTTTCCTATCTGAAACTGCAGCCTCCCTCTTGTATACACACACTTCCTATTCCCATTCTCTGCTCTCATTTTCTCCTAAGCAGTTGTCACTATCTAATATACTCTGTATTTTACTTATCATTTGCCTCCCTCACTAGATTGTACACTCCAAGAGAGCAATGATTATGTTCTTTGTTCACTACAAAATTCCTAGTGCTAGAATAGCCTGGCACACAGCAGGCACTACATACACATTTGTAGAATGAATTAGAGAATACAGGGGGCAGCCAGGTAATATAAATAAGAGGGCTGGGTATAGGTACCTATGTAAAAATTTCACACTTGGTTGGAAAATGAGGAAAACTGAAGAATATACATCCCATCTAAAGAGTGGCACACTCTTCTGCTCTAGAAAATTGTTGCCACGCTTTGCAATGCATAGTAGAATCTAGAAATCTAGATTTTTATGAGCAAGCTGCTACTTTTTAAACACTGATTGAAAAAGAAGGTTTTAAACACAATATAACAAACAGACAAAACATATCTGTAGGCTTGATTCATCAGACAGATCTCCAATCTGTAACCTCTCGGGGTAAGCTAGCACAGCCCCAAAGCGGCTATTTAAAATGTTTCATTCTTCCCTGCCCCCATGTTACTCTTCTTTTTCATGATATAGCACATATTTATTCATTTATTTTTATTTATACTTTGGGGAGTTTGGCCCACTATAGAGGGGATGAGAACAAATTTAAAAAGTCACAATTCTCAGTAGAACAATTTTTAAAAAGAATCTGAGAATAAATCAGAAAGTTTATAAATATATTCTTGTTCAACTTACTAGTTCACAGATCTAACACCTTCCCTCAGAAAAGCTAGTGGAAGCCTCTGGTGTCAATAATCATGTGAAAATAAGGCATTAAACCTTTCAGATCACTACTGTGTCATTCAGAGTAATAACAGTCATATTCTAGTGAGTAACTAACTGCATGGGTACATAGAGCTTCTAAAGCCCTCATTTTGTCCTAAGGAATACTGAAAAGAATTTGTATAATTAGCATAAACTATTCTATTACATAAAGCTGGAAATCTGTACCTATACTTAATTTGCCATTAGGATTCCTTCTTGGCACTGGAGTGGAAAAACCTGAATCTCATTTCTGGCAATCTCTCAGACTACAACTTGCATCTGTTCAGGCTGACTGATGGTTCAACTTACACTTACTGACCAAGTAATAAGGATAGAGTACTACAGGTACTATTCTAGGTGATGGGAATGCAAAGAGACATAAAACCTATTTCCAGCCCTCAAGTGACTTAAAATTCAGTTAGAGAGATAAAGGATTAACTATAATGTGCAACAGGCATTACAATGTCAGAAGAAGTCACAGGAGGGCTGGGGTAATCAGGATGGCTTTAAGGAGTTGGGACTTGAGCTGAGTGTTTACAAAGTATGGACTTCCACATTCAGAAATCTGGTAAAAGAGCACTCCAGGTTAAAGGCATAGCAAAAGTAAAGGTGTGATTTACAGGGCATCTTTCTAAAAAAAAGGACCTGAAGATGATACAATAGACCTGTTTTGAAAGAGAATACTGTGGGCTGAATGGTGGCCCCAAAGATATGTGCACATCCTTACTCCCAGAATCTGTGAATAATACATTCTATAGAAAAGGAGGTAATTAAGTTAGGGATCTTGAGAGAAGGAGCTTATCCTGGATTATCTTGTTTGGCCCTAAATGTAATTCTGTTTTTCTTAATGAGAAAGATGCAGAAAAAGTTTTGAAGCAGAAAAAAGGAGGGAAAGGTAAGGTAAAGACAGAGAGAAGCCGGAAGAGGCAAGGAATGGAGTCTCCCCTATAGCCTCCAGAGGGAGTACAGCCCTACTGACACCTTGATTTTGGATTTCTGGCCTCCAGAACTGTGGGAGAATAAATTTCATTCGTTTTAAGTCACCCAGTTTGGGGTAATTTCTTACAGCAGCCCTAAGAAACTAATACAGAAACCTTTCAGATCCATGAGTTAGGCTTGAAGGAGATACAAACTCTGATTGAAAGAAGAGTTCTGAGAGTGCTTTCAAAGGAATGAAGTGTCACATAAACAAGAGACTCACTAAACAAACATAAATATTATGGAATTGAAAATGTCCATCTATAAGGTCTCCTTGTTTTAGCGCATGGCCATTTTAGGGCTTATTGTCAAGCCTCAATAATGGTCAATTTTTCTTTTTTCAAAAGTAAATGTCAGGGAACTTGCCTGGTGGTGCAGTGGTTAAAAATCTGCCTGCCAATGCAGGGGACACAGGTTTGATCTCTGGTCCAGGAAGATCCCACAAGACACAGAGCAACTAAGCCCGTGTGCCACAACTACTGAGGCCGTGCTCTTGAGCCCATGAGCCACAACTACTGAGCCCACACGCCACAACTACTGAAGCCCATGCACCTAGAGCCTGTGCTCCACAACAAGAGAAGCCACCGCAGTGAGAAGCCTGCACACCGCAACAAAGAGTAGCCCCTGCCTCGCCACAACTAGAGAAAGCCTGGGCACAGCAACGAAGACCCAGTGCAGCCAAAAATAAACTAAAAAAAAAAAAGTAAATGTCAGGGAATTCCTTGGCAGTACAGTGCTTAGGACTCCACACTTCCACTGCAGGGAGCACAGGTTCAGTTCCTGGTCGGGAAACTAAGATCCCACAAGCCACACAGCGCAGCCCACCCCCCTCAAAAAAAAAAAAGTAAATGTCAGCATACACTTGATTTCTATTTGAATCCTTTTAACTAAAACATTAAAATAAAAGATCATTAAATTATACCATTTTGATCATGGTTTGTGGTTCCTGGGGACTGCTGTCACTTTCAGGAAATACAACCTGAAGTGATTAGGAGTAAAGTACCATAACGTGTACAATTCACTTTCAAATGATTCAGGGAAAAAAGCATGTATATTTATAGAGTTATGTTTACAACTGATGAATCCAGCTGAAGGACACTGTAATCTTTCAACTTTCCTATACGACGGAAATTTTTCAAAATATATTGAGGAAAATATTTCACCCATTAACCCAAGGGTCACTGCCTGACACATTTTCCAACATATTTTACACCACTAATCATTACTGTGTAGTTACATTTATTATTGTGTATCATTATTGTCCTTTTGTTTAGTTATGATGTCCCAGTGCAAAGATTCCTACACTAAGGGTTATGAAATTACAAGCCAAACTATGAATGCGATATGCGTTTTTCTGGGAATATTTCTTGTGGCCTTCGCCATACTCTCAAAGAGGTCTGTGACTCAAATTTAAGAACCACTGTCCTAAAGGGCAAGGAATCACAAGCCCTCAGATCATAGGATAAGATCTATTTAAGAGAGCACAAATCAGCGGGGCTGTCAAATCTGCTGGCCATGGCAATCAGAACACTGAAAGCATGGATGCATGAAAACAAGAGGTAATTACTACCCCTTACACTGGAAAAGTCTCTTAAGAGTGACTCAACTGAATAGGCTAATGTATATTTCAGTTTCTTACCTTCCTGCCAGTTGTTCTACAAAAGTAGGGCTGATAGATGAAATATGTAATCTCATCTAAGAGTGCTGAGTAACTACTGATTGGTTCCAGCATTAAATCCGATTCCTCTCAAACAACTTCACAGCAATATCATCCCCAGTCAAAACACCTCCACAGTACCAGGCGCTAAAATAGACATTTTACGTATTAGTCTCTTAGTTCTCACAACCACCCTTGAAGTTAAATATTATCCTCATTTTTTGATATGAGGAAAATGAGCCTCACAGAAGTTAAGCAAATGGCCCAAGACCACAATACTTGTCCCTGACAGAGACCTGAAATCCAGCTCTATCACCTGAAGCCCAGTATTTATTCAAATATATCACACTGTTCTCATCATTTATCCACCAAACTGCCGATTCATGACATTTCCAACTTGGGTTTTCTTGTGGAGAATTTTAACCTATGTACAGCTTAGTAACCAGTGCCTTCAAACTTTTAAACTACCAAAATATACTCTTCATTCTTTAAACTTAAACTCACCTCTTCCAGAAAGACTCCTCCGACAAACCCCTTCAGGGCTCATCACTCAGTCCCTCCCAGGATGTGATACAGCACTATTTTAAGCCAGAGAATTTTTTGTTTAGATCCTAGGTTTGCCATGTAACCTTCAGTAAGTCACAAAAATTCCCAAATGCATGCATCAGTAAAATGGGAGACTTGAAATTCAAAGGTTGGAAATTGTCAATCTGCTACCAAATATAGCCTGCAGAAAAGTTTTATTTGGTCGCAGCATTTTTTTAATCCAATTCAATGCCTTTAGAGGAGGAATGCACTCTACAACTGCCACAGGCCCTACCACTCTCTTTTTACAAAGACCACTTCTGCTAGTTCATTCATTTCTATTACCTGTCCGGCAATTGGTATGTAATTAAGTTTCCAACCACTGAATTAGATATCTCTAAAATTTTACACGGTCATCATAAGCATTAGTTATGCCTTTTCTACTTAGTTTTCATGTGGTCATTTCCCCACTAGAAAGTTCAGAATGGGGACTTGTAAAATTATATAACTTCAAAACTAGAAAGAGCCTCCAAGACTACCTAGCAAAATCCAACCCTCTTGTATTACACAGATGACAAGACTGAAGCCAAGCTGCTTTAGTTACTTGCTCAGAGCTTCCCAATATAAGTCAATGTGGGACAATTTAAATCAACAAAAATCAACAAAATATTCACTTTGTGCAAGACCCTATACTGGAGCTACAAAAAAAACAAGAAGTGTCCCTAACTGTCCAGGACACATGAGGTAGCAAAGGACACAGACACATATACATGAAGCCATTATTTAAGGAACACATACTAAAGGAAAGGAGAAATTGACTTCTTTCATTTTTAGTGAGATCGTGAAGGGGAAACAGTTAAAGAGGGGTCTGAATAATGAGGACTGCTGTTACTGACAGAAAGTGAGAGAAAATTATGAAAAACCAAGAAACAAGTAAAGGCACAGCATACTCAGAAAAAGTAAGTAAATCAGCATGGTTGGGGGTAGAGTGATAGAAGATAATCTACGAAAGCAGTGAAGACAAATCCTAAGTGCCAGTACTTCCTACTTTCTTCTTTAGCCCACCTCTTCCTCCCTTGAGCTGAGAATCTGAGACAAAGCTAGATATAATGGGAACTCAATAGTAGTTCATAATGATAAAAACACTAATGGAAGCTAAGATTTAGGGTGGGATTATTATACACCATGCACTGTACAAAAAACACTTCATAAGCATTATCTCATTTAATCCTGATTAAAAATATATGAGGTAGTACTAATTTTCCTCTCATATCATAGAAGATAACTGAAGCTTAGAAAGAATAAGTAACTTTTCCAAAATCGCAGTTAAAATGTGGACTCACTCAACTTATCTGTCTCCAAAGTCTATGGACTAAACCAAAATTAATGTTAACAAATACATCAGTCAGAAAATTTACAATCAGATTATCAACCTCCAAAGAGCCACAGCTGTACTACAGAAGAAGAACAATGAGAAGGGAGCAGAGAAAGCCTCTTGCCAGTACTGACTTCAGCTGCATTCCCTAACCTTAACGCTTTGTCCTGAGGTCAAAGAATGCTCTAAAAATATAGTATAAAGCTTCAAAATTCCTGTAACTGACGGACCTTGGGCAACTTACTTTGAGGGCTTCAATTTCCTTGTCTGAAAAAATGGGTATAGCAGTACCTACACTACGTAGGATGCTGTGAGAAGGAGATAAGGCGTACAAAGATTTTAACAATGTCAGGCACGATGTAAACCGCACCTGTCTATAATACAGTCCCTGCCCGTAATAAGCAAATAATTACAGAGATAACTAGAAAAGTACGCTCCCAATTTGGGCGGGAGAATCTAACCATATCTAAAAAGATCAAAAAAAAGTGTTCAGAAAAGACATTTACAACGTGTCTTCGGTCATAGATAATCCTGATACCCGCAGGGCTATGCAATACGGCGGTGAAAACACAGGGTGGCAAAGCAGAGACTGGCTGTCTCATTCGCTAGCCTCAGAGCCTAAAGCAGAGACTGGCTGTCTCATTCGCTAGCCTCAGAGCCTAAAGCAGAGCCTGGCACTTAGGGTCTAAGTAACTGAGACTAGTAAGACTAAGGCTTGGACCCTTCCCCAACTCCAAGGCGAAAGACTTACCCCAAGGCCAGCTTCCCCCTCAGATTCTGCATCCATAACGCACCTGCAATATCAACACACGCCGTCAATTCAGACTCCCACCTCACCCCCTCCCTCCACCCACCAAGAAATCCTTACCCAAACGATCCAGTATTGCCGCCGCCATCTTTCTCCCGCCCTCTACGGAAGCCTCTGAGTTCAGAGGCCGTGTGGGCAAAACGCATGCGCAATTCTCCGGACTTAACCCCCCTCTTATCGCGAGACCGACCCGCAACTGACACCCGAGGTGTTGTCATGGAGACCGTGAACACGCGGCCGGCGCTTAAGGTGTGGTCAGATCAGCCTTGCTTGGGAAAGAATTACTTAACAAAGGTCAAAGACTAGCGAGTTTCCGAAAATTCGTCGGGATCCAGAAAAACTGCGAAGCGTCACCTCACAAATGGTCTGAAAGGATTTGGAAAACAGAGACCGTGAACCAAGCCAACTAACCTGGGAGGGCTTCAGTTTTCTCAAAAGAACTAAGTATCCCTACGGCACAGGCTTGTGAAGATCACTAGAGATTGTGTGAAAGCTCTTTTAAAGAACAAACATACAAACATACTTATGTATAAAATAAATAAACAAACATACAAACATACTTATGTATAAAAAACAAACATACAAACATACTTATGTATAAAATAAATAAGCTACAAGGATATTTTGTACAACACAGGAAATATAGCCAATATTTTATAATAACTTTAAATGGAGTATAATCTTTAAATATTGTGAATCACTATATTATACACCTGAAACTAATATTGCAAATCAACTATACTTCAATAAATAAATAAAAATAAAGAACAAACAGTTCAAATACAAAGTATGATGCTAATCTCCAGGTTGACCTCCAAGAGATGAGTTAATAATCAGCAGGAACTTGCTACCATATATGGCCAGCAGGCATTTCACTAAATCTCGTGTATTCCTCACAGCAATCCAACCAGACCTGTATTATCAGGTCTTCAATTGAGAAAAAAGATTTAGGATAGGTTAACGTCCCTCAGATAATACCTGGCAAAAACAGTGGTCAATCTAGGGTTGGGTGCCTCCAAAGTTAGTGCTCCTACCCACATCCGAATAAGTAAATGTATGTGTGTATATGTATATTTTTTTTCATTAGCGTAGATAGTTCTGGTTTCGTTTGCTACATATGCAAGAGTTCCTGGTATCCAATGCAAACAAGCAATACGGAGTAGAAGAGTGTAAGCGCAGAAACTGAGCATTTTAGGACGTTTGAGTTGGAAGGAAACTTTGGTTCTTTTTCCTCCACAGCACTTAACACAAACAGTCCCTTCATAGAGTTGGCACTTAATCAGATCAAAAGAGAGTCACTCTATTCTGCTGCTTCTTGAGTATCAAAAACCAGAGCCAGAATTTCCACCCAGTTGCAGAAACCCTTGTTTTTGATTTCTGATTCGAACTTTTATCTTTGTTAATTGTCTTCTTGTAGATACGTTTAAAGCATCTCCAGAGCTACCAAGGCGCCCCGGCACATAGCTTTAAAAAAATATTTGATGGGACAGGGTTGAACAGGTCCAGAGAATAAACCAGCAGTGCGGGGAGGTTACTCCATCATTCTAACCTCTTAATTAACCTTCCTTGCTGTAGCAAGTGAGAATACCTAACCAGCAGCACCGGACCCTCCAGCCGCAGGCGGCATTGGTGGGGCAAAAAGCCGCCCGCAGGGCCCAGCCTTTCACAGCCCCGAGGCCGCAGGAGCGGCGCGCGCAGTGAGACCTGGACCTCCGCGCGCGCCGTAGCGGCGTGCCCCAGGAGGCGGGGCTCTAAATTAACCCCGCCCCCTTCCCGTCTCCGGCGTAGGGCTACGAACTGTCTTCCTCATCCCCGGTTGCTCGTGATCATGGGACAGGAACCGCGCACGCTGCCGCCCTCCCCTAACTGGTACTGCTCCCGATGCAGCGATGCCGTGCCCGGGGGCCTCTTCGGCTTCGCGGCGCGGACCTCTGTCTTCCTTGTCCGCGTGGGCCCGGGAGCGGACGTGATCCCAGGGACGTCTCCATTTCGAGGTAATTCCCCACCTCTTGGCCCCAGCCTTCCTGCACTAATTGCGTTCCCCGGGGGTGCCAAGTGGGCGTGTCCAGCCACCCCCCCGCTCTATTGATGGGGAAACTGAGACGCGGGCTGGGAGAAGGGTCCGCTCACAGTCATCTAAACTGAGTCGTGTCCCGATCTCCGAGGTTGGCTGTACACCACGCTGCGGCTGAGTGGTCCCGCCTCCTGGCGCTCTCACGTGGATCCGCTGGCTTACTGAAGAGCTATCCATGTGTCTCGCCAGGAATTTATAACACCTAGCCCTTCCTCCCCAACCCAGTGCCTGCGGGCCCCCTGAGAGCCTTCCTGGGGTTGGGTGCTGCCTACAGCTCCAGGTCCTAAAAGAGATCCTGCAAATATATGATACTCATTTCTGTAAGATGAATGACTTGAGCCGGATGCTTTCAGGCTCTAAACTAGGTTTTGATTATGCCTTGGGATATGGTATGCCAGATACTTACTCTTTTCCAAATGACTTCTGGCCAGATCTAAATAGGAATCCCTTTTACATTCTTCACTTGAGCTGCTCCTCAGCCTAAGAACTAGGCACATCAAGTGATATGAATGGTATTTTACAGTTGAGAAGACTGAGACCCAAGAAGATAAAAAGACTTGTCTGAAGTCAGGTGGCAGAGCCAATACCAGCAGTTGGGGTTTCTGATTGTGAGTCCCTGGAAATGTTTGTTATTCCATGGGATAAGTGAGGCCCCAATCACCATCTAACAACAGAAGGATTCTCTCTGGAATCCTAGGCAGCACTTTAATCTGGAGTCTGGTTTTGCTTGAAGTCATAGGGGAGTTGGTGGGACACACCGAAAGGGTGTCTGGCTTCACGTTTTGTCATCACCCGGGTCAATACAACCTCTGCGCCACCAGCTCTGATGACGGGACTGTGAAAATCTGGGATGTAGAGACAAAAACAGTTGTGACGGAACATGCGCTCCATCAGGTACCATGACTTGCTGGTTTCTCAGACCATTATTATTTATCTGTACCAGAGTTCTCTTCCTTCAAGTATAGTTTTGCTAGCTCATCTGTGCAAGGTAACTTTTATAATTGTGTTTGTTCATTAGATTAGAAGCTCTGTATTGTAAGGTACCTCAAAACTTCTTTGGAAGGAGATACATATAAATCAGAGGTCAGCAAACTGCACTGCTGCCTGCTTTTGCGAATTCTTTCATTGGAATACAATCGCAGTCATTCATTTAAGTACTGTCTACAATTTTAAGTACTGGCTGCTTGCACACTACCATGGCAGAGTTGAGTAGTTACAACAGAGACAGTATGGCCCACACAATCTGAAATATTTACTCTCTGGCACTTTACCATGAAAAAGACTCCTGATATAAACTGTAAGTGAATGAAACTTGTTTCCAAACTAGATGATTAATTGATATACCTGCCTAGAGAATGTAGGAAAGGACTCAGTTAATCTTAGTAAGAACTTTGCATTAATCTGTCAAAGGAAGAAATTTTTTAAATGGCTCTTTGATCCCCAGTAGCCTAAATTCTCCTTTCATTTGGTTATAATGTAGTCTTGCTCTACAAGTGGTCCTAACAGTATTTAGTAAGTACCTATAATGTGCCTAGCATTATACAGGTTAAAAACTAAGTAAAAAAAGTTCAGCATTGACAAATGAAAAGCAAAGATATCTTTGTTTTGTTTTAAAGCATACAATATCAGCATTGCATTGGTCTCCTCTAGTAAAGGATTTACTGGTATCTGGAGATGAAAAAGGAGTAGTTTTCTGTTACTGGCTTAACAGAAATGACAGCCAGCACCTCTTTATAGAACCCAGGACAATTTTCTGTCTTACTTGCTCACCTCATCATGAAGATTTAGTAGCCATTGGGTAAGTACTGTGCCATCTGCACTGATGATCTATTTTTGTTTATGATCTTATTTTGCATTTTCTCTACCTTCTCCTGTCCCTTTATTCTTCATAGGAAACCATTTACAGGCACTAACCACTCTCCCTTCACCCCTGGTATCATTTATTCTTGTGACCTCTGGGTCCTCATTGTCTCTCCCATTCTATTTTGGTTTCCTTGGTTTCCATGATACTGTACTTTACTCATTCTTCATATCTGATTTCTTCAGTCAACCTCCAAATGTCAGAAATGTCCTCTTTCATCTTTTTTCCCTCCATACTTACCCTTGGTTATAACATTTACTCCCAAAGTGTCAAATGACTCAGCTCTGTCTCTGGTTCTCAGCTCTCCCACTCAATTGGGAAAGCGATCTGGCATTGGGATCTGTCTCCCCAGTGATCACCAAGGTTGTTTCACACGAGCTGCCTGAGAGCACAATCCCCTCTCCTTCACCACTCCATTTACTTCTCTCCCAAAGATGTTCAGTCTCTCTAGTTTGAATACTAGACATAAGCACAAGAATGTAGGAGGAGAAAGTTCAACTGGAGTGGATTCAAGAGACTGGGAGGTGAGGTAGATACACATGGAGACAACGTTTCCACAGTTCGTTGTGACAACGTGCATATAGACATGAAGCCAGAGGAGGTGTATGGGGGTCAAGGGAGTATTAAATGGAAGATAACAAAGGCATGTTTTTATGCTGATGCTGAGGCAGAAAAGGGGGAGCCTGTGGCAGGGGTGAACAGTGAAGAATGCGTGAGTGATAATGGGAGGTCAAGAGGAAACTGGATCCAGACCACAAGTAGAAAGAACAGCTAAGAATGTGGAAATAGGTACAAGAAGGTTCACAGATCTTGTTGGAAGAGGAGGGTGTTTCATTCTGATGGCTGCTGATTTTCTTAGTGAGGCAGAAAGAGGTGGAGAAGAAGTCAAAGAGGTGGAGTCAAGTTCAGGGTGGGGAAGGAGCTGGATGCAGGAAGAGGGTATGTAAACAGTCATCTCAGAGAAGAGGAAAATGAACTTACTGAGAGAAACTGCAGGTCCTGTGGTCCTGGTTGAGTGCCAAGCCAAGGATTGGGTCATGAATTTTAAGTAAACTACTCAAACTGGTTGAGAAAGGAAATGGTGGGGTTCAACCAGGTTTGGGGTTTTGTGGAGTAAATACCCCTGAGAGAAAGGGGGAACAAAGGAGATAAGGGTGTTTTTTAAGGAGTGAATATAATGATGGATCATGAAATCTGCACTGCATGGGGCAAAGGACAGGAAGACAGGTGTGGGTGAGTTAACAGTGAAAACGGAAGCGGTCTGTGATCGGAGGTCTCCATGAAATGGGAGCATTGTCTTGGTGGGAGTACAAGAGAGGGAGCAGAAAGGGTGGTAGGCAGGGGTCAGAGAAGCGTGAATCAAACTGACCTTGAAAGATGAGCAGGAATTCACAAGAAGAGTCTTTCAGGTGGAAGACAATCAAACAGGATTGAATCAGAATTTGTTTTTAGAGGTTCAAAACAGTCCCTGAAGTCTTGACTGAAATTGTAAAACAGGTTGATCACGTGACTATTAGGTTATATATCTTGATGGTTTTCAAAGTCTGTGTCTTCAAAGATTTGATATATTCTATGATTTCATGTTTTTTAAATAAAGCTGTAATGGGGGAAAAAGTTTTTAATAAAAGGAGAAAAATAAATAAAGCTGTAGTGGTATTTTTCCCTGTAGGACCATCTAGTGTATAGGAAATGTAAACAGGTATGTCCACTTTGGAGAGCAATTTTGTACTTTCTAGTAAAGCAAAAATGTGTATATCTTAACATCCTATTACTAGGCATCAAACCTGAAACTGGCTTAAGTGTGTATAAAATTCTTAATAGCATTTTTTGTTTGTAATGGTAGAAAAAAAATGGAAGCCCTTCAAAAGGAAAATGAGTAACTAAACTTGTGGTATATTCATATGGTGGAGTACTATGCAATAGTACAAACGACTGACCAGGAACTAGAGTTACATGTGTCAACATGAACGACACAAAAAGAATGAGTGAAAAAAGCAAGCTACAGAAAAACAGACAACATGATACCATTTATATGAAGTTTCTAAATGTACAAAGTAATTCTGTATCTTATTTAGGAATATATACAAAGAAAGGCTAGGATTAATGTAACACAAAATTTAGGAATAGCAGTTTACCTCTGGGGAAGAAAGGGAGAGAGGTTTGATTGGGGTGGGACGTACAGAGGACTTCAGCTGTATTGGTAATATTTTTTTTCTTAAGCTAGAGAGTAGATATTTCTTGTATCTGAAATACTTCATCATTAAAAAAGAAAAAACAAAACTATTACAATTTCTAAGTTTCTTCCGAATTCAAAAAATGACAGCCTTGGAATATCCAGATCTAGAAGTTAGAATTCTGCAGCTTTTGTTAGAAAAGTAAGATCATTTGTAAAAGGAAGGAGATATTTTTAGTTTATTAGGACAAATTCATTTCCAGTTAGGGAAATTGCTGGGCCCCTGTCAGAAGTATTCTTCTCTAAGTTCCCCTTGGGCACAGGCATGGTCCACTGTTTGAGCTTCGTGACAGGCAATGTGTATAGTATAACTTAATGCCAGGAGTTTGGCATGGGGGAGGGTTTTTTAAAAACTGGAAAACATGAAATAAGTACTTTGGAATAAGGACAGAACAAGATTACTTCTTGCTCTTTTTCCTTCCCCCCACCCCAAATGCACTTAACTTTTAGAAATGCACAATAACTCCTAAGCCAAAATGTTTCCTAGAAAGACAGTCTGTCTTCATTTTTCAGTAATATTTCTAACTCTCGTTTTTTAGCTACAAGGATGGCATAGTGGTTATAATTGACATCAGCAAGAAAGGAGAAGTTATACACAGGCTTCGAGGCCACGATGATGAGATCCACTCCATAGCCTGGTGCCCCCTGCCTGGTGAAGATTGTTTATTCATAAATCAAGAGGAAAATTCAGGTAGAGATGATTTAAGAGGGTTCAGTACTCTTTAGACCTAAAGAACAAATTAGGTAGAATAGTACAATTTGAATTATGTTTAAAACTAGATTTTACAGATCAAATCTATGAAAACAGTAACTAAGTTTCAGGAACCCTTGCAAACTAATTTTTCTTTGATAAGTGCATGTTTAATGCAAATTAAAAACAAAATTACCATCTCTACCCTAGAAGAACTTGAAATCCCCAATGGGAAAGTTATAGCACAAACTCCAGTAAAAAAAGGCTGCTACTTAGCCACTGGAAGCAAAGATCAGACCATTCGTATCTGGAGCTGCTCTAGAGGCCGAGGTAAGACTGACATTTAACATTTCCTTTGTGATATAACCTATTATCAATCCAGTAGAAGTAGAAGCTTATTATTTCTTGTTATCCTCAGTGTGTGTCATCTGTCAGAAAGCAGTTCTTTACTTTTCTATCCAGAAAGTTTTAGCCTGGGCTAGAGCTCTCTGCACTCTGAACATCTGGCTTTGGTGTTGGCAATGAGGTTTTCTATTGCATTCATAGAAAGATCACTGTCTGGCCTGGAGGGCAAGATGTTTATTATGAGAATGGGAATATCTGAATTTGGCAAGGCCTGGATCAGAAGAATGGAAAAGATCTCTAGAGCTAGAGCTTTTAATGCACAAATGCAGAATTAATAATGAATACCTAATATAGAAGTACCTGTTTAAATGTAAAAGCTCACTTTACCCAAATTACAGAGACCCTCAGTCATACAGCTTTCCCAAGCTTCTCTTCGAACAGAACTTTTACCTTAAGTTTATATTGAATAGATTGAGAGGAACTCCAGGCAGACTGAATTCTACCTTTACAGTAAAAATCTACCTTTTCTCTTTACAGCAGTCTTCTTTCTCCAATTTATGTAAAACCATGGAAGTTTTTTCATCTTTGTGCAAATGCATTAGTACACGTAAAGCAAGTAGCACAGTGCTTGGCACATAGTTAGGGTTCAGTCAGTGGTACCTAGTAGTATAATTTTGGAAAGCAGAATTTTTTAAGGTTTGTGGACTGCTCTTGGACACACTTTGGCTGATACTCCCTACTGGGGACAACATCGGGCTAGGAATCCCTCCGAAAGGGTAATCTCTGAACTTGCAGATGTGTCTAGTACAATGGTATTCAATTCTGGCCATGCAGCAGAATCAGCTGGAGGTGCCTACACCCCACCTCGAATCTGCTGAGTCAGAATCTCTAGGGGTAGAGCCCTGGCGTATGTATTTTTAGAAGCACCAGTGGTAGTTCTCACGCACAGTAGGGACTAAGAACATCTGGTCGGTAGCATGTCAGGAGTGGAGAACTTACCACTGCAACTGCCAAATTTGTCCCCGTTGTTGGATTTCTTGCCAGCCAGAAGATGGAATCCTACTCTCCTTCCAACTTTGAAGAATCTTGGGTTGTGTTACCACCTGGGTTCTCAATCCCAGTTGGAACCTCATTTTCCCAGATACACCATATTCTTTTTTTTTTTTTTTTTTTTTGGCGGTACGCGGGCCTCTCACTGTTGTGGCCTCTCCCGTTGCGGAGCACAGGCTCCGGATGCGCAGGCTTAGCGGCCATGGCTCACGGGCCCAGCTGCTACGCGGCATGTGGGATCTTCCCGGACAGGGGCACGAACCCGCGTCCCCTGCATTGGCAGGCGAACTCTCAACCACTGCGCCACCAGGGAAGCCCCACACCATATTCTTAATGTTTAAGTTGCCGAGACAGCCTGTAAGAGCTTGTTTGACCAAAATGTGCTAGACTAGTATTAACCACTATATGCGTAAATTTCCATGAGAAAATGAGGTCTGAATTCTAAGCAACCAAACTAACAAACTTTTAAACATGAACTGTGTTGTGAACTGCTGGTGGCTTCATGCATGTACTTTCATTGTCTTGACTGTCCATGGACCTTCTCTTAATCTGCAGTGGTGACGACTTTGAAATTGCCCTTTCTGAAGAGAAGAGGAGGGGGTATAGACCCAACTGTTAAAGAGCGCCTTTGGTTGACACTCCATTGGCCCAAGGGTCAGCCAACACAGCTGGTATCCAGCTGTTTTGGGTAAGTCTTTTTGGTCATGCTCTCTGACATATTTTGTTCTCTTCTCTAGCCTCAGGAATTCCTAGGCCTTTCTTTCTAGACACAGAAGATGGAGAAAGCAGTGACTAAGGTTTATATTATAATGGGCCATTTGTAATGGAAAAATCATGGAACTAATACCTGTGCTGTCTAATAAGAGTTGTGAAAAGATCAAATAAGTACGGCCTGGTGGTTAAGTGTGGACTCTGAAGTCAGGCAGAACTGAATTTCAGAATCAATCTGTTACTTACCGGCTGTTCATAAGCAAGACCCTTCACTTTTCTGAGCTTCAGTGACTTCACATGAAAAAAGGGGAGGATATAAGTGTTTCCTCTCTCTTAGGATGATTATGGCCATTCATTAAGCAAAATTTATTGAGCACCAGCTTCTAGTTGCTTGAGATGATAAGTGAATTTAACAGACAAGTTCCCTGCTTTTAAATGAGGTAATACAGGCAAAGCATATAGAAATACCCCAAAGTGTTAGTCACATCCCAACTATCCCCACTGCTCCAAAAAAGACATACTATGTCTTAAAGCCTTTGTGGCTCTGCAAATTATGGTGGCATTTTATAATTAAAGCTTTTAGGAAAATCTGTTCAAAAGGTAGTCCAGTACAACTGTATGATTCAAAAAGAATGAAAGGATATAGTAAAGTTCCCTTTTTTTTTTAGTATTTCGGCCACACCACACAGCTTGCGGGATCTCAGTTTCCCAACCAGGGACTGAACCTGGGCCGCCGCAGTGAAAGCACCAAGTCCTAATGACTAAACCACCAGGGAACTCCAAAGCTCCCTCTCCACCTCTGTCTTCACTACTTGGTTCCCCTCCCCATAGGCAGTGACCTTTTTTTTTGTTTTTGTGTGTGTTTTTCCAGAGATTATTTTGTGCCTATTTCAGAATATGTAATTTTTATCTCCTTAAAGGAACAATGAACAGAAATTATTTTGCAGCTGAGGGCCCACACTCTCTGGCCCAAAATCACTTGTTTTCAGATTGCTCATGAAAGAGAACTAATACTTGTTTTTCCTTCACAGAGGCGAACTGCTACTATGGGATCTCACTCAGTCTTGGAGACGGAAATATACCCTCTTTAGTGCTTCATCAGAAGGGCAGAATCATTCAAGAATTGTGTTTAATTTATGTCCTCTACAAACTGAAGATGACAAACAGCTGCTGCTTTCCACATCAATGGACAGAGATGTAAGAACAGCTTATTTTGCATTCAGCACTGTACAGCAGTGATTGAGGACTTGCATGGGATTAGAGGGCTTTTTCAAACCGTACATTATCTCTCACACCTCACCTTGCCCCCGCGTTCCAATTTCAGAGTTACTGTTACTGATTGGCATTAAATACATTAGCAGCAGAAAAGTAGGGGAAAGCTGAGAAACGACCAAGATGCCTTTTTGTTAAAGCAGGTACAACAAGGAAGAGTAGATGTGTCCATGGAAGGCTATGCGAGATCATCAAGCCTTAGCTTTCAGATACCCTCGTCTATCGTTCAGGTAGCAGAGCCATCTCCTCTTGGCACAGTCTCTGTAAGAGACAATCGGCTTTACTTGAGACACCTTTCTGTTTTACAATAAGCTAGGCTCGTTTGACAGACCGTTCTCTTCCAAGTCACTGTTAAACAAGTGACGATTAAAAACTCAGCACTCCTCTTCCACTGGCTATGATAAAATATTTTGCTTTTGAAGATAACGATTCTGATTCTTCCACTGTCCTGAGGCACCTGTATCTTTTTTTTTTTTGAGTCTGCCAAATGAGAAAATTACCAATGCTGTAATACAGTGATACAGTAGAGTGGAAAGGCCACTGAACTCTGGGAAATAGGAAGCCTGGGTTCTAGTTTATTGTGCTCTCAATTCACTTGGCATCTTAGGGAATAAATGTATTCTAAGATCCCTCTGAGCTCTACAATTTATAACTGATTTTTTCTCATTCCTACTGGAATAGTTAAGTTACCTTATCCTGATGTATTCTGAGCCCATCCTATTTGAAGTGTTGATTGTTTTCCCTGTTTCTCTGACCTTCTTTATAAAGACCCTAACCCTTCATCTTTTCAGGTAAAATGTTGGGACATGGCCACCCTGGAGTGCTGCTGGACCCTGCCTTCCCTTGGTGGGTTTGCCTACAGTCTGGCTTTCTCTCCTGTAGACACAGGCTGTTTGGCGATAGGCGCTGGTGATGGCATGATCCGTATATGGAATACATTCTCCATAAAGAACAACTATGATGTGAAAATTTTTTGGCAGGGTGTCAAGTCCAAGGTTACAGCGGTAAGGAAGCTTTCTTTGAGCTTGCCATGAACTTTTTTCAAATAACTAATTGTCTTTTAGAGAATATCTATTCATATAAATGAACTCTATTGGGAATTCAGACTTCTTCAAGGGTATTTTGGATGCAATTTGAAAGTGGAACAGCAGAAGGACTCTCTCTGACCAAACCCATTACATACCTCCGAATTCAGAAATTTGGCTTTGTTTGTAAAATTAAGGTTTTGTTCAAGTCACAGTGTTTTCTAATAGTAAGAAATTAGAAATAACCTGGATGTGTATTCATAGGAGATACATTAAATTATAACCACATGGGGAATAGTATTAAACTATTAAAAGTGATAATGTAGATCTTTCTTTAATGTGGGAAAATGTTAATGATTCATGAAAAATGCGAATTACAAAACATGGAATGCAGATTACAAAACAATATGAATAATTTTTTTGTTTTTCTTCTAAGTGATATCTTTGTTGTAGCTATTTAATTTAATCTAAAAGCAATAAAGGTTTGTGGTTCAAAACGAAAACCACAGTACAGAAGTGTAGGAAGCAAAAAATGTTTCCTACCCCACCCTTGACTCCATTCTCCCACTTCCATCATCCAGAGAACCACTGTTGACAGTTTGTGATGTATCTTTCCAAGCTTTGTTAATGAATAGAATCATATTTTCTGAATTGTTCTGGAATCTTTTATTCCCCACTCAACAATGTATCATGCACATCATTTAAATGTTTGAACCTATTTTTGTTTTTTCAATTATATATGAAGTTCAACCACAAAAAATGTCTAGAAAGATATAGAATTGGCAATGGGGTGTTTGGATGGTGAGATTACAGGTGACTTTGTTTTTAATATTTCTTTGTTTCTCTTTTAAATAATGAGAATTTGTTACTTTTAAAATTAGAAGACAGAAAGAACAAGAAAGTTTTCCAACTGAACACCTGAAGTATAACCTAAGGACTCCCTTAACACTGCCCCTTTCCTCATTTCTTTGTAGCTCTGCTGGCACCCAACCAAGGAAGGCTGCTTAGCTTTTGGAACTGATGATGGAAAAGTGGGATTGTATGACACCTACTCCAACAAGTAAGAAATAGATGATTCCTATTTAGCCCATTGACCAAATTGTCAGTGAGTTAATTTTGAGTTCATAAACCTGGATGTATATCATAATAGGCCTGGGAAGCATCTTTAAGATTCTGACTCTGAGTTTAAGCTTAGAACTCAGAATTTTATTTAAAAAAATTTTTTCACGTGATGGTGGTTCAGCCCATCTGACCTGTGGGAACCACTAAAATAAACCATTTGCTTTTGTTTTCCCTCAACATTTTTTTTACAAAAGTTTTCAGACATCGAAGAATGTTAAAAGCCGAGAACAAAGAACATCTCTGTACCTTCCATCTTGATTTACCAGTTGTTAACATTTTGCCACACTTGCTTTATTTGTCTACACTTAACAAAAATTAACAATATCCATAATATGAGCTAATATCCAGTGCATATACAAATTTCCTCATTTGAGCCAAAAACGTTTTCCCGAGTGGTTTTTTTTTCAAACTTTTTTCAATCAGGGATCACACATTGTATTTTGTTATGTCTCTTTAGTCTCTTATTCTAGAATAATCCCCCACTTCTTTCCATAACATTGCCTTTTCAATTTGAAGATTCCAGATAAGTTATTTTGTAGCATATTCTGCATTTTGGACTTGTTAATTCTTCGTGGTGACTTGTAACTCATTTCACTATTCCCTGTATTTCTTATATTCCTTGTATTCCCTGTATTTCCTATAAACTGTCTAGAGCTGCACTGTCCATTACAGTAGTCTTTAGTCACAGGTGGCTACTGAGATGTGCTGAGTGTAAAACATACTCGAGATTTCTAAGGCTTAGTCCCCAGAAAAGAATGTAAAATGCCTCAGTAATTATTTATTTTCTTATATTTTAAAAGATAATACTTTTTATATACTGAGCTAAATAAAATACATTCTTAAAATTGAGTTTCACTTGTTTCTTTTACTTCTGTTAACTTGGCTACTAGAAAGCTTTGAGTTGCAGATGTGGCTCACAGTATAAATCTACTGGGCACAGCTATTCTAGATGCTTGATTAGATTCCAGACCTGCACTGTTCAGTTTGGTAGCCACTGGCCATGTGTGACTATTTATAGTTAAAGTAATTAAAAATAAATAAAATTAGAAATTGAGTTCTTAGTTGCATGAGCCACACTTGCAGTGCTCAAGGGCCATATTTGGCTAAGGGCTACTTTATTGGACAGCACTGTTCTAGGCCAGGGATTAGAGAATTATGGCCCATGAGTTAAGAATAGTTTTATCTTTTGAAATAAATGAAAAAGAATATTTCACAATGTATGAAAAGTAAATAAGATTCAGATTTCTCTGTCCATAAGTAAAGTTTTATTAGAGCCCAGCCACACTCTTTTTTTTTTTTTTGGCCGCGTTGGGTCTTTGTTGCTGCTCATGGGCTTTCTTTAGTTGCAGCGAGTGGGGGCTACTCTTCATTGCGGTGCGCGGGCTTCTCATTGTGGTGGCTTCTCTTGTTGCGGAGCACGAGCTCTAGGCACGCAGGCTTCAGTAGTTGTGGCACACGGACTCAGTAGTTGTGGCTCGCGGGCTCTAGAGTGCAGGCTCAGTAGTTGTGGCGCACGGGCTTAGTTGCTCCGCGGCATGTGGGATCTTCCTGGACCAGGGCTTGAACCCCTGTCCCCTGCCTTGGCAGGAGGATTCTTAACCACTGTACCACCTGGGAAGCCCCACACTCATCTTTTTTACCTCTTGTCTGAGGCTGCTTTCATGCTACCACAGCAGAATAAACGAGTTGTGACAGAAATTGCCTGTTTCGCAAAGCCGGAAGCACTGACTATCTGGCCCTTTACAGGAAAAGTTTGCCTAAAGATCATTTGCATCTAAGTGAGAATCATTCATTATACTGTGCAGCTAGCCTTTTTATATGCCAGTTTTTTAGGTACTTACGTATAACTGAATACGCATTAACTATTTTTCTTCATATCTAGTTTTTTAAAAAGGCTACACTGTTTCAAAGAAGTATTTAATAAAACAAAACTATATATCAATTTAAGTAGGTTTGTGTCATCACAAAACTGCTGACTAATTCTGGTAAATTACTATCGTTTGGTTATTATAAGCTGAATATCTAAACTGATACCAGCAAAGGTATGTAGTAGGAGGAAGGATGTTGCTGTAGATACATTGTTAGTATTCAGCCAGAAATGCTTATTCTACTTCTTTCAGCCAAAGAAAAATTGGTTCATTGTCTAGAGTGATAATGATAAATGTGTCAGATACATGGAAATAAAGAAGTCAACAGCTAAGTTAGTTCAGTCATAGGTTCTAGAATCCTGGAATTCTAAAATCATACAAAGAATACAGTATATGTTAAAGGTAATAACCGCACTGCCCTGTCCTGACACATCACATATTATTAATCACCACAGCAACCGTCAAAAATACCCTGAAGAGCAATGTTTCTTTAAAAAAAAAAAAAAAAAAAATCAAAAACTCAAAAAGAACTACCATATGATCCAGCAATTCCACTCCTGGGTATATATCCAAAAAAAACAAAAACACTAATTTGAAAAGATACATGCACCCCTGTGTTCATAGCAGCATTATTTACAACTGCCTAGATATGGAAGCAACCTAAGTGTCTATCAACAGATGAAAGGACAAAAAAGTTGTGTGTATACACACACACACACACACACACACACACACACACAATGGAATAACTACTCAGCCATAAAAAATAATTAAATTTTGCCATTTGAAGCAACTTGGATGGATGTGGAGGGTATTATGTCAGACAGAGGAAGACAAATACTGTATGCCATCACTTACATGTGGAATCTAAAAAATACAACACACTAGTGAATATAACAAAAAAGAAGCAGACTCACAGATACGGAGAACAAACTAGTGGTTGGGGTGGGGTGGACTATAGGGGTGGGGGAGTGGGAAGTACAAACTATTGGGTGTAAGAGAGGCTCAAGGATGTACTGTACAACATGGTGAATAGCGCCAGTCTTTTGTAATAATTAAATGGAAAGTAACCTTTAAAAACTGTAAAATAGGGCTTCCCTGGTGGCGCAGTGGTTGGGAGTCCACCTGCCGATGCAGGGGACACGGGTTCGTGCCCCAGTCCGGGAAGATCCCACATGCCGCGGAGCGGCTAGGCCCGTGAGCCGTGGCCGCTGAGCCTGCGCGTCCGGAGCCTGTGCTCCACAACGGGAGAGGCCACAACAGTGAGAGGCCTGCGTACCGCAACAAAAAAAAAAAAAAAAAGAATGTGATGTTAATGACAGGGTAAGCCAAAAATGACTTCCAGTCTTTTACTTGAATATAAGGTGGATACATCTGCATGGTGATAATATATGCTTAGCAGTAACCTTAGTTCTGGGCTTAACAGTTTGCATTTTCTGTCTTGTCCTGTTTTTCTCTAGTTGTGATAGCCTTTACACTGGTATATAACTACAGTAATATTAGAGTATTGACAGAGATGGGGAGAATGATCCCAAGCTGGCCAGTTGGGGAGGTTAATAGCATTCTTTTACTGGGTGAAGTATGTTCGGGACTTAATTATTTTGTTAGTAGCTATCATTACATGGTATATTATTTAAGTGTTTGCTTGTTTACAGTCAGTTATTTGGAGAAAGGTACTGTTAAATTATTTTTCTTTAATATCAGCAACTAAGTTTATATAACAGGTAACTTTTTGAAAAAGATGGTCTGTTTTCCACTATATCTTTTTGTTTTAAGTCTTTCTGTTTGTAATCCCCCTTCCCCCCAGGCCTCCACAGATTTCTAGCACATATCACAAGAAGACTGTATACTCATTAGCCTGGGGGCCACCGGTACCCTCCATGGCACCCGGTAAGTGTGAGTCATTCTGTAACAAACGTGAGAGTATTCTCTTTCTTTCAACTTAATCCTGGGATGTGCAACCTGGAAAGAGTCATAAATATTCTAATGCAGTGGTTACTTAAGCAAGCTGCTATGTCCCCAGGGGTCCATGAGGGCAGTTGTAACAGGTGATAAATTAGAAAGCATTCACCCAGAATAAGCCTCTCCAAACTCCAAACTAAAGCATATTTGATCTCTTTGAGCTGAATTTTTTCATTGTGAATATAGTTATCTCATGCTTGGTCCTGATACCTAGTCTAATGATTTTCACTAAAATTTGCTATCACCTTTTAATTTTATCAGAATGATAATGCTGGGAATTCCCTGGCAGTCCAGTGGTTAGGACTCAGTGCTCTTACTGCCAAGGGCCCATGTTAAATCCCTGGTCCGAGAACTAAGATACCACAGGACATGCAGTGTGGCCAAAAAAATAAATAAATAAAGATAAGCAATTCATTTTAAAAATAAATTTTAAAAAAGAATTATAATGTTAATGATCATCTGTTTTCACCTACAGTTAAAGCAAACTTACAATTTCTCAAATGATCTCTTGTTGCCTTTGATGTATTCTGACCCTTTTCCTTTTCTAACCCCTCAGCCTTATATTTCTCTTCCGTATGCCTACAGTGGTAGGTCTTGCAGAATTTTAAAAATGAATGTGTTCAGCAAAAGTCTTTGGTAATCTTTTCTTCACCATATATAATGGAACATGTGTAAATTTCCATAATAATGTAAACGTTTACAGTGTAAATCATCAGAACTCAAGCAGCATTGCAGTGGTAGTTCATTCATTCATTCATTCAACAAATGTTGATCCTTGATTTGTGCCAAGCACAGTTCTAGCAGTGGTGAAAGTAAAACTTGCCCTTACAGAAACCCACCAGAACCACTGTTTGCTTCTTAAAAATCAACAGGATGATTGCTGTAACACCAAAGAAATCATTGCTTTGAGTACAGCTTCTTACATTTAGTCATAGCAAGTCCTGCAGCTCCATATATTTAAATGCCCAAAGAGTACTTGTCGGTAAGAGAAGGTAAATTCCCCAAAACTTTGAAAGCATGTTTTCTGATCCCAGCTTTGGCACCCCTACTATTTTGAGTGGCAGAAGAATGTTTAAAGCAAATATGTTGTATTATAAATATTAATGTAGAATTAGTATACCTTTTATTTCTGCCCCCAACAACTGTGTTCAGATGCAAAGAACAGTGACTTTATTCCAATAAATTAATGTAATTCTTTTAAAACATCTCATAGTACGATACGGTCATACTATAGCAACAAATAGTTAAGCTGGTGAAGTACAAAACGGATACGCTTTCTTTCCTTATCTCATATAGGAGGAGAAGGGGACAGACCTTCCCTCACTTTATACAGCTGTGGAGGGGAAGGGATTGTCTTACAACACAACCCCTGGAAGCTTAGTGGAGAGGCCTTTGACATCAACAAACTCATCAGGGACACCAATTCAATCAAAGTGAGTTCTTGTGGTCTAAAGTCTTCTCATGATCTCTCCATCTTCTTGGCTTCTCATCTTGCATGATAAATGCCATTATAAGAGGTATCCGTTATGCTCAGGCAGATTTCAAGCTTCTTTCAATTGCAATGATGATTTATTATAAACTTTCCGATCTTGAATATAAAGCAGCCTTTTCACGCCAGCCACTTTCTCCAGAGTGAGGTGTTCGTAAAAATAATTTTTTAATATGGTATTCAAGTGCAGATATAAGGTATTCTGCTCAAGACAGAATTGTCATTTTGTTTTTAATTTTTTTAGTGAAATAATTACAGATTTATACAAAAGTTGCAAAAATAATACAAATAATTTCCTTATATCCTTGACTGAGATTTCCACATTTAGCCACATTTTCTTTACCATCCTATCAGTGTATCTGTATGCCAGAACTGTCTTTTTAAATGAAACCATAAATGTTGAGATTTCCTTACTCTTTCAAACGAGCATTTTTTACTGTTGCTCGTTATTTTGTATGGCTAGCATAAAAATAACACTTAATCATAAATTGAATTATTTTTGTTGACTGTATTCCTTCATGTCTTAAATGTCATCTGAACATTAACATTCAACAATGAATAAAAGAGACAACATTCCTATTCTTAACAAATTTTTAGTTTTGTGACAGTTAAATGTATGGATCAGAGGCTCATATAAGGAGTTTGGGCTGGAAATAGAAATTTGGAGTCTCTTCACATGAATGGTAGCTAAAGAAGCTGCAGGTATGTATCAGGTGATCTAAAGAGACAAGTAAGAAAAGAAGAGGGCCCAGGCAGCTTTGGGGAACACCAAAAAAAAGTTAGGAAAAAAAAAGATTCTGGAAAAGAAACAGAAGAGATAGGAAGAAAAAATCATAGTGTGTATGACTTCTATTAAAAAGGCGACGACCCCCATGTTATCACAGCCAATGGATATGTTTCATGTCTTATTGTGGGATAAAAATCATTTTAATTAAGTTCATTTCACAAGGTTAGACACTACAGACATGTAGTATTTACTGGCCTCTCTTTTTTATCCCATTTAGGAAATCGTATTTCAAATACTTGCTCTTAGTACCTCTTTGGCGAATTATGTAGGTTATTTATAAGAATGGCTGTTGTACAATTAGAACATTTTTAAACTAGGGATTTTCTTTTTTTTCCCCACACTGTCATCACTGATTTGTAAGAAGAACAATGTTTTCAGTCAAGATTGGTTTGTTTTGCTTTCTAGTACAAATTGCCTGTACACACAGAGATCAGCTGGAAAGCAGATGGCAAAATCATGGCTCTTGGCAATGAAGATGGGTATGTGTTTGTTTCTTTATAAAAAAAACTTTGTAATTGCGCATATATTTGATCACAAGCTAATGCCATCTGTAATGTTAGTTGGGAAAACCTAGTTGTATTTGATATTATGACTTATCCCTGATATCCTTAAATGACTCAGCTCTCTGCATTTTTGAGAACTGCAAAATAAGTTAAATATTTTCAGCCCATAGAGAATGTTTGCCTACTCTGTGTTTTGGCTGTTGTGTGCTTCACAGAATCCTCATCTCCAGAATTAAACTGCCTAAATCTCCCTTCATTTTTTTTATAGTAAACCTAGGCAGAAATGCTTTTTAGGCCTCACCATGCCCTTTCCAACATCTTTTTCTTTTTGTTTTTGTTTTTTTGGGGTTTTTTTTTTCCCCTTTCCAATGTTGATCATAGTAACATAGTCCTATTTCAGCCATTTGTTTATTAATTCTTCTTTTAGCTTCTTCCTTGCACCATTTATTGTAAAAGCCTGATAAACACAACTTTCCAGAGATTGTTGAGATTTGTGAAAACTGTTTGAAAGAACTACTTTTTGTGTCTAGTTCTTTGTGAGAGAGTAACCTCTGCAGTTTATATAGGGTTATCCTATTCCATTTCACCTTTCTTTGACTGATGGGATGAGGGAGATACCTGTTTGCATTGGACTGTAATTTTGAGCATCCATCTTTCTTGTCTTGGTGTGTTTCTTATTCCAGATCAATAGAAATATTCAAGGTTCCTAACTTGAAACTGATCTGCACCATCCAGCAGCATCACAAGCTTGTGAATACTATTAGCTGGCATCATGAGTATGGCAGCCAGCCAGAGCTGAGCTATCTGATAGCCTCTGGGTCCAACAATGCAGTCATTTATGTGCACAACCTGCAGACCGTCATAGGTAACTTTGGTTTCTTTCCATATTGGGGGTGGTATATGTGTTCCGCTACTTCTTGTTCCAATTTCTGTGCCTTTTTCCTTTCTTTTCGGTATTAAATACTTTTATAATTTTTCTGCTTTCAAAAGTAGTAATATTCACCTTATTTAAAATACAACAAAAGTTTCAAACATGACAAAATTCCCTAATCCCATCCCTCAGTAAAAACCAGTGTTATTAGTTTGCTGCATGTTTTCTCCAGATTTTCTAAAGTATAGTTATTGCTATAGTTATTCCAGGCCAGGGGTAGGGATATGACTTTTCATCTTGTGTGAAATTGTCGCTCTCCAAAAAGATTTTGCCAGTTTATATCCCCTTCCCTCAGTGTTTCCATGTGTGACTGCATCTAATTCTCACAGTCCTGGGAGGTAGGTTTTGTTTTCTTCATTTTCCTGATTAAATTGAGGCTCAGAGAGGTTAGCTCACTTCCATAAGTCCCACAGCTAGTATATGATAGAGCCTAGATTCAAACCCAAATTGTCTAATTGCAGAGTCTGCATGTGTTCTAGTAACTACTAGTCCCTGCCTGGCACGTTGATCTTTTTCATATGATGTATTCCTTAATGAATCTTAAACTTCTCTGAATTTCTTCAGCACCCAGAAGAACCATAATAAGTGGTCAGAGGCGCCTGTTCTTTTAATGTAAAGGAGATGTAATTACTTTTTTTTCTAATATGAAGAAATTATAATGTGACACTAATCTGTTTCCAAAGTGCTGGAGAGTATGTGCTGTCAACCATAGTGAAAATTTCAAGTTGACACTTTAAATTTCTCTAGAACTAATTTCCAGTGATTTCCTGAGAATCTTTATTTGTAATAACAAAACAATTTTTATTCTAGCAGTGACTCTCTCAAGTTAAAAGGAATACAGGAAAACTAATAGTGTACATAGATTTTTCTAATAATAAATAGCAGACAGTTTGTAACTAATAAGCATGATATGTTAGAAAGCTTATCCTAGTCCTCTGATTCCAAATTAAATATCTACTTTGGCAAAGGACATAAACTTAATTTTTTTAAACTGAAGTATAGTTGTTGATTTACAATATCGTATTAGTTTCAGGTGGACAACATAGCGATTCAGTATTTTTATAGATTATATCCATTTAAAGTTATTATATGGGCTTCCCTGGTGGCACAGTGGTTGAGAGTCCGCCTGCCGATGCAGGGGACGCAGGTTCGTGCCCCGGTCCAGGAAGATCCCACATGCCGCGGAGTGGCTGGGCCCGTGAGCCATGGCCGCTGAGCCTGCGTGTCCGGAGCCTGTGCTCCGCAACGGGAGAGGCCACAGCAGTGAGAGGCCCATGTAGCGCAAAAAAAAATAATAATAATAAATAAATAATAAAGTTATTAGAAAATAATGGCTATCTTTCCCTGTGCTATACAATATATCCTTATTGCTTATTTATTTTATATACAGCTTTGTACCTCTTAATCCCACACTCCCATCTTGCCCCTCCCCTCTGCCCTCTCCCCACTGATAACCACTAGTTTGCTCTCTATATCTGTGAGTCTGTTTCTGTTTTGTTACATTTATTCATTTTATTTTTTAGATTCCATATATAAGTGAAAACATACAGTATTTGTCTTTCTCAGTCTGACTTATGTCACTTAGCATAATACCCTCTAGGTCTCTTTTGTTGCAAACAGCAGAACTTCCTTCTTCCTTATGACTGAGTAATATTCCATTGTACATATATACCACATCTTTATCCATTCATCTGTTGATGGACATTTAGGTTGCTTCCATATTTTGGCAGTTGTAAATAATGTTGCTATGAACATTGGAGTACATGTATCTTTTAGAATTAGTGTTTTCATTTTTTTTTTGGATATATGCCCAGGAGTGGAATTGCTGGGTCATATGGTACTTCTATTTTTAGTTTTCTGAGGCACCTCCATACTGTTTTCCATAGTGGCTGCACCAGTTACATTCCCACCAATAATGTACTAGAGGAAAAAAAAAAGAGAGAGAGAGAAAAAAAAATAATAATGTACCAGAGTTCTCTTTTCTCCACATTCTCACCAACATTTGTTATTTGTGTTTGTGTTTTGTTTTGTGTTTTTTGGTTTTTTTTTTCCTTTGGCTGCATTGGGTCTTCATTGCTGCACATGGGCTTTCTCTAGTTGCAGCAAGTAGGGGCTACTCTTCATTGCAGTGCATGGGCTTCTTATTGCAGTGGCTTCTCTGTTGCAGAGCACGGGCTCTAGGCGCGTGTGCTTCAGTAGTTGTGGCTCACGGGCTCTAGAGCACAGGCTCAGTAGTTGTGGCACACGGCCTTAGTCACTCTGCGGCATGTGGGATCTTCCCAGACCAGGGCTCGAACCCGTGTCCCCTGCATTGGCAGGCGGATTCTTAACCACTGTGCCACCAGGAAAGTCCCTATTTGTGTTCTTTTTGATGATAGCCATTCTGACAGGTTTGAAATGATGTGATTGTGGTTTTGATTTGCATTTCTCTGATGATTAGCGATGCTGAGCATCTTTTCATGTGCCTATTGGTCATATCTTCTTTGGAAAAATGTCTATTCCGGTGTTCTGCCCATTTTTTAATTGGGTTGTTTTTTTGACACTGAGATCTATGAGCTGTTTAGGTATTTTGGAAATAATCCCTTATCAGTCATTTGCAAATATTTTCTCCCATTCAGTAGGTTGTCTTTTCGTTTTGTCCATGGTTTCCTTTGCTGTGCAAAAGCTTTTAAGTTTAATTAGGTTCCATTTGTTTATTTTTGCTTTTGTTCCTTTTGCCTTAGGAGACTGAGCCAAAAACAATACTGCTATGATTTATGTCGAAGAGTTCTCTTCTAGGAGTTCTAAGATTTCAGATCTTACATTTAGGTCTTTAATCCATTTTGAGTTTATTTTTGTATACGGTATGAGAAAATGTTGTAATTTCATTCTTTTACAGGTAGCTGTCCAGTTTTCTCAGCATCACTTATTGAAGAGCATTAAGTTAATACTTAAGAGCAGTGCAGATCTTTTTCTACTGTAATACTGTCACCCTAGTTTGTTTTTTATTTCATATCTACTGAATAATAGAAAAAGGAAAAAAATGGCCAGAATCCATTTCATTTTATTTTTACCTTCTTATATTTAAATAATTGAGACTTAGAGGAAAGTTGCAAAAATAGTACAAAGGACTCCCATATACCCTTTCACAGATTCAACAACTTATATTTTGTAATATTTGATTTGTTCTGTGTGTGTGTGTGTATGTATGTATTTTTCCAAACTGTTTGTGTTGCATGTGTCATGCCCCATATCCCTTAATATTTGTGTATTTTGTAAGAATAAGGCTATTCCCGTACATAACCATAATTCCATTATAAATTTCAATTAATTTAATACAATAGTTTGATCTGCCATGCTTATTCTAGTGTTGTCAATTGATCCAATATTGTCCTTTATATCTAGAACAGTCTGTCAGCCTTTTTTTTTTTTTGCCACACCACGCGGCCTGTGAGATCCTTGTTCCCCAACCAGGGATCGAACCCATGCCCCCTGCATTGGAAGTGTGGAGTCTTAACCACGGGACCACCAGGGAAGTCCCTCATGTTGATTTTTTTGAAGAATGCCAGCCCGTTATTTTGTACATGTCCCCTCAATTTAGTTTGGTCTCCTATTTTCTCATGACTAGATTCAGGTCACACATTTTTAGCTAGAGTGCCATATACATGATATGTTCTTGGTATCACATCCAAAATGTATTATTTTCATTTTGATGGCTTTTAGAAAGAAAGAATGATAAGTAATACTTCTTGCAGTAAGCCCATGTGCCAGGCACTGTGGATATGCCTACACACTTAACTACTAAACAACACTGCCCACGTAGAAACAATATTGAAAATCACACAGAAAGCACGTGGCAAAATCTTGACTCTTGCCATGTTAATACCCTTCTTTATGTCTTTCTGTTGTTGTTGCTGGTAGAAATGACATCATCCCCTTGTCTTATAGAGAGCAATCCTGAAACTCCAGTGACCATTACAGAGCCCTACCGGACCCTCTCAGGGCACACAGCCAAGATTACCAGTCTGGCATGGAGCCCACATCATGACGGAAGGCTGATATCTGCTTCCTATGATGGTACAGCTCAGGTACTATTGCGTCCTTGATTCAGTGGGTTCTTCACTGTGTACTCTAACTCAAACTCTTTCCTCCTTTCCCCCAGTTTTGTACAGACTCCTTCCCTCACCATTATCTTCTATGGAAAGCGATTTTTCTGAGCTCTAGAGGGCATTTTAGTTTATTAAATATATCTGGGACCTTGGCAGGCTAAGTTTGGGTTGTATTTTACTTAGATGAAAGGGGAAATATTAATAGGAACTAGCTAAATTCCGATGTTTTTAAAGATTTCATTCTGACCTACTGTCAGTTTAAAGGACTAAAGTTGATGTGAAAAGTACTCCTCCCATTCTGTTCTATCACAGAATGTTGACTATAAGTAATGAAAAAATATTTCTAATAATAAATTGGTAACTCAGACCTCCAAGTTCTCAAAAATAAAGATGAGATGCCAAACCAGAGGTATGGGGTGAGTTTCGGATATCAGAACCAGAAGAGACCTTAGGATCTATCATCTGTGATGGAAATCTGTCTCAGTATTGAGTGGTAAATGAGCTATCTACACAGAGCTGAGAGCCATGATGGGCTACCCTTTGTACAGTGCAGACTGGAGTAATTCAAGAAACAGCAAGGAAATTGATCATTTTCCCACAGACAGAAGAATCACCTGTGAGAAGTTAGAACCCTAAGCATCCATCACATGTGCAGGTGTGGGCTCTGAATTAGAATTCTCTTCATGGTATCTGAATCCCCAGCCCAAAAATAACATACGATACTGGTTGAGGACAGTGAAATCCATAGGGCACCATTAAAGCTTACTCAAAATCATCCACATGGGAATGCCTCTATATCCCAGAATACATAAATCTCCCACAGGAAATAGCACTTTCTGAAACTGAACTCCTAAAAGTACAAATCACAAGAGGAAATAAGAGTACACAGATTTTTAAGATTTTTTTCTAAAATGTATACCCCCCCAAAAAACAATAGAATAACGAGAAATTATTCTCTTGTATGACTTTTGGTTTTAGGTGTGGGATACTCTCCAGGAAGAGCCTCTATGCAATTTCCGAGGACATCGAGGTCGACTGCTTTGCATCGCATGGTCTCCGTTGGATCCAGACTGCATCTACTCAGGGGCAGATGACTTCTGTGTGTACAAATGGCTCACTTCCATGCAAGAACACTCCCGACCTCCTCAAGGTCAGTCAAAACCTGGAGCCCATAAAGGCTTGCCTAATTCCCTTTCTCCTTGCCTCAGTAAGTGAGTTGACTGGAGTCAAGCAAGGAAGACATTCGTGCAGGGCGGCAGCAACAGGATGGTAGGGTTGGAAGCCCAAGCAAGGATAGCAGCCATGAGGGGCCTGAAGACAACACCCAAATAGTAACAAGTATACCTAGCACCCAGATCTTGTTTTCTAAATATCATCATTCTCCATTAAAAGGGACCGACCAGGGCTTCTGGAGAAATGGCTAATTCCAGGTTAGGAGAGGAAAAATACAAGATGAGCCTGCAATACCATATGCCACAAAAGAAGGATGTGCTCAAAGAATAGAGATCATCAAAAGGACAGAGAAGCCAGCTTGAAGGGGCTGGCTACCCAAATCTGGGACAATCTGAACTTGAAATAATTAACAGAATTCCATTTCTGGCTATAAAAGAATAACTGGTACCAGATTTGCCCACTCACCAGAAATAGCTAGAAAACTAGACAGAGTATATAAACAACTAGAAATATACCCGAAGAAATGAAATGATACATCCATATAAAGACCTATAAAAGAATGCTTATAGCTTTATCTATAATTGCCACAAACCGGAAACAGCAACCCAAATGTACATCAGCTGGTAAATAAACTATGGTATATCCTGTAGTGGAATTCTACTCAGCAATAAAAAGTAACTACTTTTAAACACAACAAAATGGATGAGTCTCAAAAAGGATTATGCCTAGCAAAAGAAGCCGGGCACAAAGACTAAATACTGTATAGCTAATACAGAGTATGAAATGTAGTTATAGGGCTTCCCTGGTGGCGCAGTGGTTAAGAATCCACCTGCCAATGCAGGGGCCACGGGTTCGAGCCCTGGTCCGGGAAGATCCCACATGCCGCGGAGCAACTAAGCCCATATGCCACACCTACTGAGCCTGTGCTCTAGAGCCTGCGAGCCACAACTTCTGAGCCCACATGCCACAACTACTGAACTCCATGCACCTAGAGCCCGTGCTCCGCAACAAGAGAAGCCACTGCAATGAAGAGCCCGTGCACCGCAACAAAGAGTAGCCCCTGCTCACCGCAACTAGAGAAAGCCCGTGCACAGCAACAAAGATCCAATGCAGCCAAAAATAAATTAAAAAAAAAAAAAAGAAATGTAGTTATAAATCATATGAATTTCTAAAACAGACAAAACTAAACTACAGTGACAGCAAATCAGTGATTGCCTGGGGCAATGAAATGCATAACCTAAATCTAATCATGAAAAACATAAGGCAGACCCAATTTGAAGGAAATCTGACAAAATAACTATCCTGTAATCTTCATGAGTTTCCAGTCATGAAAGTCAAAATAAAATCTGAGCCTGTTCAGGCTGAAAGAAAGTAGAGACATAACAAGCCAGTGCAACATGTAGTCCTGGATTGATTCTTTTTGCTATAAAGGACATTCTTGGTACAACTGGCAGAACTTAAGTGAGGTGGGAGTAGACAGGAGTAATTATCATTGTTAATTTCCTGATTTTAATGGTTGTGCTCTGATGATGTAGGAGAATATCCTTGTTTGTAGGATACACACTCAAGTATTCAGGGATAAATAGGGCATTGTGTTTATGATTTAATGAAATCCCAAAAGGGTTTGGTTTGGTTAACATTTTGATAATATAACTAAGAATTCATTGGGAAGGAAGGGAAAGGGCAAGAATGTTATCAAAAACAAGAGTAATAAGGTTTTGGAGATTATCTCCTAGAGTGCTTTTAACCAAGAATATATACTTTAATTTATCCTTTTCTGAACTGTGATTTCTATAGGCAAGAAAAATATTGAATTAGAGAAAAAAAGGCTCTCTCAACCTAAGCCAAAGCCCAAAAAGAAGAAAAAGCCCATCTTGAGAGTGCCTGTAAAGCAGGAATTGTGTGACGGGAATGAAGAAGAGAGTGTAAAGGAGAGCTCGGGCCCTGTTGAGAATGGAGTGTCAGACCAGGAGACTGAGGAGGAAGCCCGGGAGCCAGAGCTACCCTGTGGTGTCACCTCGGCAGGTATGTGGCCAAATCCTGTGTTTCACTAACTCTCTAGGACTTAGTAATCATGACCAGGAAACTAAGCCAGGTCTACCTTTGAAGTATTAAGGGAATCTAATGGGTGACTGGGATGGAAATAGTGAAGTTCTATAGAGAAAACTTCTTATCAACTTGAGCAGGGTAAGACTGTGGGACAAAGTGAAACTAGGGCAATGTATACATAGAAACTTACGTGGGGAAAGTTTTAACAATATGATGTCATCAGCCATGTTTACTGAAAGAAACCATTGTCCCTTACAAATATCTGACCTAGAAACTCACCACTCTGGGAACTTACAGGCAAACAATATAAATAGGACTGACTCATGTTTAATTCTACAGCAGAATATTTTGATGTGACAGAATTTAAAATGGCCAAAATATATGGTACAGAGTCCTCCCTGACCCTCTCCATCCCAAGGGATGGCCACTGGGACCCACAGTTTGGGTAAATAAAGATCTAAAAAGTTTAATGGATTTATTTTTTAGATTCATCAGAATACTTCTTTATCATAAAATGTTCTTTTACCCCTGTAGATCAACAACTTAGTTTGGGTTTTTTGTTTTTTTGTGGGTTTTTTTGAGTTCATGGTGTGTACACTCAGGTTTGTGACTCTGTATCCCATACACTTTAAATTTCTATTGGTAAAGTTGTTCCTCGTTTGTGGAATTAAAAATGCAATTAGTACTTTGTCACCCAAGCCAAGTTTGGGAACTCCTAGACCTATGGTATAAAGCTGTGGAGGCTAGAACGTTTATAACTTTTCCTTAGATCAATTAGTCAAGAGTTCTAAGCAATAAACCTACAGATTCTTGGAAGGCAGTTTGTGAGATGGGGAAAGGGAGACTACCCATGCTTCCTATCTGAAATATTTCATCTTATATTTGGGGTAATAGATAAAATCACACCATTAAGACTGGTATACTCTTTATTTTTAAAAAGAACTAGATTCTACATTGTTCTTATCCACATTTTTTTTCTTTTTCCCCATGATGTAGTCTCTAAAGAACCAGTTATCTGCACTCCAGCATCCTTAGGCTTTGAAAAGTCAAGAGTCACCATTAATAACAAAGTCACTTTACTGAAAAAGGAGGCACCTAAAGAAAAGTCAGGTTGGTATTTAATAATTAAAATATTTGGGGGGACTTCCCTAGTGGTGCAGTGGTTAAGAATCCGCCTGCCAATGCAGGGGACACAGGTTCAATCCCTGGTCCAGGAAGATCCCATATGCTGTGGAGCAACTAAGTCCATGCACCACAACTACTGAGCCTGCACTCTAGAGCCCACGAGCCACAACTACTGAGCCCGCATGCTGTAACTACTGAAGCCTGCGCTCCTAGAGCTCGTGCTCTGCAACAAGAGAAGCTGCCGCAATGAGAAGCCCACACACAACAACAAAGAGTAGCCCCCTCTCACCACAACTAGAGAAAGCCTGTGTGCAGCAATGAAGACCCAACGCAGCCAAAAATTTTTTAACAAAAGAATAAAAACCAAGCTAGTGGGAAGCAATCGCATAGCACAGGGAGATCAGCTCAGTGCTTTGTGACCAGCTAGAAGGGTGAGAGGGAAACGAAAGAGGGAGGACATATGGGGATATATGTAAATGTGTAACTGATTCACTTTGTTATAAAACATAAACTAACACACTATTGTAAAGCAATTATACTCCAATAAAAATGTTAAAAAAAAAAAAGAATAAAAAACAAATTTATTTATTTGGCTATTACAATAAATAAAATATTTTGTTAAAGTGTCCTCAAAAATTGCATGCAACTGAAAACTCAAAAGTTTTCAGTTTTTCGTTTTGTTTTAGATTTTAAATATTTGTAAGTGTTTTGATTGTTTCAATTTGGGGTCATTTTTTTAGTACTTGAGGAACTGTCATTTTGCAGTTGTTGATGTTGCTTCACAAGTTTTCACAGGGACACGTTTGTGTGTGTTGTGAACATTGCCCCCAGCTAATTTAATTTGAAAGCTTCCTTATAAGAGTGGGAACTTTCTCTGCCCAGCAGTATCCCTCCAGTAGGTTACATATACAATGGGCATGCATTCAGTTTTGTGTTTTTAATCAACTCTTCTTCAGACAGTCTGTACTTTTATTACATTTCAGAAGCCTTAATCAAGAAGCGAAAAGCTCGTTCCATGCTTCCACTGAGTACAAGTCTGGACCACAGATCCAAAGAGGAGCTTCATCAGGACTGTTTGGTATTAGCCACTGCAAAACACTCCAGAGGTACAGAAATACACTTCCTTGGCCCATCCGTAGTCTTCTGGGAAGTGACACATAAGAAGTGCTTGTTTATATGTTATATGAATGAGCCAACAATGTCCAAAATTGTTGTATTTCTGCATCATCCCTCCCCCACACCCTGCTGCCAGGTTCTGTCCACACTCTGACCGCTGTCAGCACTCTCCAGTGTCTTGGAGACATAATTCTCTGCTTTTCTATTATAAATCAAGTTGTTGCCAGCCATATGGGTGCTGGAATTGGTATGATGGCTTAAATATCTCAGCGTGAATCAATTCCATCAACAGTTTTTCCCCAGTAAACAGCATGTACATGTAGAAAAAAAAAATCATTTGCTCATTGGAAATAACCCTTAATACGGCAGTTCCTTTAAAAATTTTTGATGGAAGTTTTTGTTTATAGAAGGTGTTTTGGTCTCAGTTTTTCAAAGCCCTCACCTAATGTGTGTTATTTTAACATTTGAGCAACTTTTTTCCTTGTAATTTTGAATTTTATGTGTTGAAAAGGGATGCACATGATAAAATGAAATTCAAACAGTATAAAACCTGAGCCTAACAAACCTGACAAACAAACCTAACAAACCTAACAAAGTATTTTCATATTTTGCCAACTTTGTAACCAGCAGGGTCTCTGTTAGGTTAAACAAGAGCACAGGACGCTTTTTCTCAGCATCTGTAGTGGGTGTTACATACATTTGGAAGTAACTGGACAGAAAACAGTAACCTATTAAATGACTTCATCTGAATTTTTGTTTTTGAATTAGCAGAGCCAAAGGAGGATGTGTCTGCTGATCTTGAGGAAAGACTTCACCTGGGGCTTTTCACAGACAGGGCTACCCTGTACAGAATGATTGAGGTTGAAGGTGAGACTAGTCCAATCAACACAATCCTGTCCATCTTTACGCTTCCCTAACGCTTTATACATACCTCTTTTATGGCTGCCATCCTGTGGTGTGGTAATGGTTAGTTTTACATGTCAGCTAACTAGGTTTTGAGTTCCCTTATTTACATGTTCATAAACACCCCTCACTCGCATCTGTCACAGGACCCTAAACAGTGTTCATTCTGAGTGTCTGAGTGCAAGTGAAAGTGGGTGGGTGGGTGGACAAGTGACTGAGTGGGCTTCAGTCCCCATTATGAACACTCTGGGAAGTGACTTACCCATCAGCCAGTGACTACATATTCTAGGAATTTATTCCTGTCGTTCATCCTGCCTTTCTTTTTCTAGAAGACAGTGCAGACACATGTTTCTGAAACATCTTCCAAATATTTCTCCTCCAAACAGGAAAAGGTCACTTGGAAAATGGCCACCCTGAATTATTTCACCAGCTCATGCTTTGGAAAGGAGATCTAAAAGGTGTTCTGCAGACTGCAGCAGAAAGAGGGGAGCTGACAGACAATCTTGTGGCTATGGCACCAGTCGGTATGTTCTTTTCAACAAAAGCCCTAGCATCTCTAGGATACATCCACTAAAGACAGACTTGTCTTGAAGGACAATTTGGCCATGTCTAACAATTAAATTTAAAATCCACATCCCTTGGACCCAGCAGTTCTAACTGTAGGAATTTAACTGCACCTACACATGCAAAATGGCAGCTATATATGGACTATGATTGCAGTGGTGTTTGTAATAGCAAAAGATCGCAAGAACCTCTATGTCCATCAGTATAAGACTGGTTAAATCTTGTATATCTATACAGTAGAAACTCCTATAGATACCCAAGAAACGAGGCAGCTCTGTGCATTCTGATACAGAGCGGAGCTCCAAAATTTAGTAAGTGAAAAGAATCAAGGTATAGATGCACAACAGAATATTTAATACTCTGTCCTTGATACTTATACATGTGTGGTTATATATTCATAGATTATTGCCAAAGGTTTCAAAAGAAACTAATAATAACGGTTGTCTCCAGGGAAAGGAATTTGGACAAGTTTGGGTAGAAGGATGCCAGGATAACAAGGAAATTTTTTATGCCATGCCTCATTTTTTAGCTTTTAATTGAAGTATGCCAGAGAGAGAGATGGAAGTACACAGGTCATGAGTGTACTTGAATTTCACTAACTGAATACACCCTTGTAACTAGCACCCATAAAAAGAAACATAACATTACCAGCACCCTAGAAGCTTCTCTCATGCTCCCTTTCAGTCAGTCTACATGCACCCCAACAAGGGTAAGCACTGTCTGACTTCCATACTCATGTACATTTGAATTTTGTACTATTTTTTATGTATTACATAATCAGAGAAACAATTTACGTTTCAAAATGTAGGGACGGGGAGAGGTAGATGAAACACGATCAGATGAAACAGCAACTGAATTACTATCTAAATGTTCTGCTTAATACAGTGACTAACAAGCATTTTCAACCCAAATGTACGTGCTTTTTTTCCTTAAATCTGCTGTTCTTTGTTTGTTTGTTTGTTTGAAGCCGGTTACCACGTGTGGGTATGGGCCGTGGAAGCTTTTGCCAAACAACTGTGTTTTCAGGACCAGTATGTCAAGGCTGCCTCTCACCTACTTTCTATCCACAAAGTGTATGAAGCTGTGGAGCTGCTCAAGTCAAACCATTTCTACAGGTCTGTATGACCCAACAGTTGAACCAGCAGTTGGATGTAATGTGAAATTAATCTACGTAACAGTTCTGTTTCATTATAACCACCATAAAACCCTTATTGTAATTAAACATCTCAAATGTACACAAATGTATGTTCGCTAGCTTAAACATCAGTGCACCCACCACCTATACTTAACAAATGTTAACTTTCAGCAATATTTGCTACTGATATTTTTTTTTAATTTCTTTATTGTTAATACAAATAAGGAAAAGAGCATGACACAAATGAACAGCTTAATGAATTACTAAGAGAGGAACTTTTTTAAGCCCCACCTGTTAAGTGAGAAGTATAACATTCCAGACTTAGTTGAATTGCCTTTCCCCGATTCTGTCCTCATCCCTTCTCTAGCAGTAACCACTCTTCTGAGACTGGTATGAATCCTTTCTGTTCAAATTATTATTCTTCCACTACAGTACATATTTAACTACACAAAACAAAAGCAACAAAATATTTCTTGTAGACAGCATACAGTTGGGTCTTGTTTTTTATCCAGTCTGATAGTCTCTGCCTTTTAATTGGAGTGTTTTAATGTAAATATTAGTGCGACTGATTTAAATCTACCATGTTGCTATTTCATTTCTTCTTTTCCTGCTTTCTTTCAGATTAGTTAAATTTTTTTTTATCTCCAATACTGGCATGTCAGCTATAATCCTTTATTTTTTTTAATGGTTACTTTAGGGTTTATGATGAGCATTTTTAACTTATCAGTTTACCTTCAGATAATATTGTACCACTTCTTGCATACATCATACTTCTTTCTTTCTTCCTGTCCCTTCCACTATTGCTGTCTTATATTTCACTATATACATGTTATAACCCCACATTACAATATTAGAATTCTTGCTTTAAACAATTACCTTTCTTTAAGTTTTTTAACATTTTCTTATATTTGCCCGTATATTTATTTCCAGCACTTTCCATTCTCTTATGTAGATCCAAGTTTCCAATTGCTGTCAATTCCTTCTTTCCCGTGAAGAACTTCAACATTTTTTTTTGTAGTGTGGTCCCACTGGTGACATATTCCATCAACTTTTGTTTGTCTATAAAAGTCTTTAATTTTGCCTCTATTTTAAAGGATCTTTCAGTGGGTGTAGACTTCTAGATTGGAAGGTTCTGTCATTTTGTGCTTCATAGATATCATTCCATTTTTTCTTGGCTTGCATTGTTGACTTGACTACTGCATTTATTCTTATCTTTGTTACACAGGAACTATGTCTTTTTTCTCTGTTTTTAGGACTTTCTCCACCACTGATTTTCAGCCATTTCATGATGGCTTTGGTGGGACTTTCTTTTAATCCTATTTTGGTGTGTTGTCTTCCTTTAGAGAATGCCAGACTCTGTTTTGGCAAGCCGTAAAGTTACCTGCAGATCAACTTGATCTTTTCCTGGCTGTTTTAAGCTTTCTTAGGGCAAGTTCAGAGAAATCCATACTCTAGAATTAGTTTGCCCTCCTGCCTTCTGGTGTCTTTACCGAATGCCTTGTGTAAGTCAACAAATCAGAACTCAAATGTCTGGGTGGTCAGAACTTCTATGTCTCCACAACCTGAGTGAGCCCTGGGGATTATTCAGCTTATCGTTCCCTGATTATTCTTTGTACAGCCTTAAGGACTTTCCTACATATGCAGAGCTTTGTGTTTAAACCAGAGACTCAACAGGATCCCTAAGCACTGTTGCGGAGCTCTTTCTCTGGACAGCTTCTTCCTTCCTACTGTAGTGCCCCACAAATTCCAATTGCTTCGTCTCCCCTCAGCCCTGACTGCTGAAGCTCTGCTGGGATTCCTTCTGGGAAAATGGTTTTAGGCAGAAAGCCAGGGCCATGATTGGGCTCACATTTGTTTCGTTCTCTCCGGGATGACAGTCCTGTGCTGCCTGGTGTCCAGTGGCTGCAAACAGTTGCTTCATACCTATTTTCTCCAGTGTTTTAATTTTCCAACAGGAGGATACGTCTGGTCCTAGTTGTCACTCCATCATGGCTGGAAGTAGAGGTCTCAAACTATGTACTTCTTAAATATTGCTGTGTCTAAATCACCTTAGTCTAAAACACTTCTATTCCAGCTACAACTTTATGTTGGCTGCAACTCAGAAGTTGTATGTCATTTGGAAAATAGTAGTTCAGTCAGTTAACACAGATCCTCCAAATGTTAACATATCTCACTATAAAATATCAAAAAAAATCACATTGCTTACTTCATCAGAAAAGTCTTTAACTTTGGGGAAGCCGTCAAGCTCACAGTGGCAGGCACAAGTTTCCTAAAACTCTAATTTTCACCTGAAAGCTCAAATTTTATCATTGGCAACAGTACTGTTGGTCGTTTTCCATGAAATGACAGGCTTGCTTTGTTCATTTTTGAGAAAACATCTGCCAAATACTCAACACTAAATAACTATAGTTTGTTAGTCATTCTTTCCAGAAGTAATGAGATTCCATCTAAAAAAAAAAGCAACTAGTTCAGCTTGCAATCCGTTCATACAGGTTTTTCATAGAACCATTGTACTTTGGAATTCAGCAAAGAATACAAAACGTTCTTCCCATTTTGTCACATAGAATATTAACACGATGTGCAGGATTTACTGAAATTAATCATTTCTGCCTTTCAAGGAAATTAACTTTTTTATTTTTTAACGACAAGGGCCACTAACTGGATTCCTGCTCCAGACGCCAGCAGTTTACCCACCATTGCTTTCGCATAATCGGTACAAATGTCAACACACTGACAAAAGGCAAATAACCCCTTGACATTATTGTGAAAATAGTCTTGACCTCACGAACCCCCTGAAAGAGCCTTTGGAACTCCGGGAATCCACAAACCACACTTTAAGAGCTGCTGACATAGGTGAAGAATTGAACACAGCACGCAGTTCTAACTTGCCCTGTAATGCAGGGATACAGTTTTTTTATGGGAAGTTGGAACAAGACAAAAAACACAAAGGGAACAGCTTATCCTACCTTGCAGCCCCTCCTAGCGCCTCTTTCAGATTGGCTAATTACCTATTCTTGCCTCTAGGGAGGCTATTGCAATTGCCAAGGCCCGGCTGCGCCCAGAAGACCCGATCCTGAAAGACCTGTACCTCAGCTGGGGAGCCATCCTAGAAAAAGACGGCCATTATGCCTTAGCAGCCAAATGGTAAGTCTGAGGGAAACAGGAGTGCACCCAAACAAAGAAGAGCTGTGAAAGAGCTGGACAAGGGTGGAAGAAAGAAGTTTAGAGGTGGGGGTGAAATAACTAGCAAATTAAAAAGCGTATATGTATTAAAGCAGCTTCATAAGATTCATCAGGATCTACCTACTTGGTATTTATGTAAGTCACCCTAACTTCAAGAAATCCAAGTCGTGGACTTGGAAATCACTCCTTTCTTTAGGGATGTCTTGTATCATTAAATATGGGAAATGGGAGGGAATGCCTCCTTTGCTTGGGTTCAACTCAGCAACTGCTGAAGTTCCTTTATTTCCTTAACCTGTATAAGGCTGCCTCTTCAGCTTCTGCTGCACTGGCCTCAGCCTTCACAGGGACAGCCACAGGTAATGACACACCTGGGACCACAGGAAGGCACGCAAGGCAAAGTGGACAGAAAGAAATGATTCAACCCTCTGGGGAGCGGGTGTAGGCGATCTGTTTATGACACTCTGCTTGAGTTTTCTTTTGTATTTTAGCTATTTAGGAGCCACTTCAGCTTATGATGCAGCCAAAGTTTTGGCCAAAAAGGGGGATGTGGCATCACTTAGAACGGCTGCAGAGTTGGCTTCCATCGTAGGAGAGAATGAGTTGTCTGCTACCCTGGCTCTCAGATGTGCCCAAGAACTGCTTCTGGCCAGGAACTGGGTGGGAGCCCAGGAAGCCCTGCAGCTCCACGAAAGTCTAAAGGTCAGTCTGTTACTGCCTCTCCTGCTTTTAAGAGGGATGAGCCCCAAACCCTTTTCTAGTCAAATTCCAAGTGAATTACCCAGTTGCACAAGCTGTACCGATTTGGTGTGTATCCTTAGAAGTGTCCAGCAAGCCCTGGCCATACTATCCCATTTAAGTACTGTGGCTTGTCAGTTGCCCCACTCAGAGTAAAAGACAATGTGGTTACTGACAGTAATTCCCACTGCTTAGCAGTCGAATAGCCTTCAGTCACTTCAGCCCGTGTTTCTTCATTGATGTCATCAGCACAAAAATGAAGGGGAAGAGGGTCTGCTTTGAAGAAAATGGATTGGCTTTAACAGAAATCATGTTGCTCTACCTGTAGCAGCCCTCTTCAGCTATTAGCTGTAATTCTGCCTATATGAAACAGAGACCTTCCCAAGCTTAAGTGAGAAAATATTATAGGGATATACAAGGAATCTCATGGCAACTGAAAACCCAGCAGAAGTGAGGATTTTTTTTAGACCTTTTCTCTGTGCTCTCTTCCCTTCCAGCTGATTCCCTCTGTTAAACCTACTTGGATACAGCCCCTAACCACTCCCCCAGCTCTCAGATCTACACAGCTTGTCTGCTCCAGCACCTTCTGCCTATGATGCTTTAACTTCTGTACGCTTTAATCTGAAGTTTGGGCAGAGAAAAGAACTAGATGAGTCCAGCCCATCTTTTCTCAAACTGGGCCACAAGTCTTAAGTGGCTGGCCTGCATGTGGCTTAAATTTCAGTGAGTAGGGCTATAGCTGGGGTGTCATATTATAAATATGGTTGCTAAAAAAAAAAGTAATAAATATGGTTGCTTGAGCCCCAAGAGCTGTGGGTAGGAATCCCCCAAAAGGCATTTGGAAAAACTGTCTGTTAGATCACCTCTTTTTCCCTCCCACAAGACTCACTGGGCTGGCAGCACAGAGGGGAAGGCTGCTGCAAATGCAAAGGGGGAGAATCTGAGAGACTGGGGAGAGCTCTAGATAATGGAGCACTTCCCTGCATAACAGCTCCTCTCCTTTGTTATTGGGTTCCAGGGTCAGAGATTGGTGTTTTGCCTTCTTGAGCTACTGTCCAAGCACCTGGAGGAAAAGCAGCTTTCAGAGGGCAAAAGCTCCTCCTCTTCTTACAATGCGTGGCCCGCAGGCAGCGAGAGGCCTTTTGTGGAGAGGGTGACTGCAGTATGGAAAAGCGCCTTCAGCCTCGACTCCCCAGAGCAGTCCCAGGCAGCATTTCAGCAGCTGCAAGATATCAAGTACCCATCTGCTACAAGTAACACTCCCTCCAAACAGGTACCCCTTCTGCATGAGCTTTTGATATTAATCAGTAGTCTAAGACTTCTCTAATCCATGTCTAGTATAATAAGAAAACATGTAGAAGGCCAGTTTGTATTTCAGAAAAGATTAAGCCAGGCCCAGGAAACCTGGAAAGATCCCTTCAGATGAATTAGAGCCCTTTATCTTTAAAGTTAGTCTTCGATCCGAATTCCCTTCTAAAATAAAAAGAAAAAAGTCTAAAAACAAAGAAAAGCACAGAAACTAATATAATAATAGGTACCCATCAATTAGAATTAATTAACAGATGTTCACATTTTGTCATTTTTGCTTCATGGAGTCTTTTGGTTTTGTTTTGTATATTCCTTTGCTTTTGGTAGAAGAATCAAGTTGAAGTCCCTCATGCTTCCTTCCCCAGTGCCATTTCCCTGCCCTAGCTCACAAAAATTTCAGCCCCTGCATCAGACCACATATGTTATTTTGTGGCCTCCTTATGTGATCAGTTTATAAAATCTTAAACATACCTGTGCACGATGACACCCAGCAACCCCATTGCTTAGATATTTCACTGAAAGAAGTGAACCCAGGTGTCTACACAGTCTTGTACAGAAATGTTCATAGAAGCTTAGTTCATAATAGCCAAATAGAAACAACACAAATGTCCATCAGCTGGTGAATGGGTATACAAACTGCAGTACATCCATAGAGTGGAAAACTATACTATGCAACAATAAAAAGGAACAAATTACTAATGCAAAAAGAGTATCAGTGAATCTTGAAAGCATTATGGTAAGTCAAAGAATCAAGTCACAAAAGACTACATACTCTACTGTTCCATTCATATGAATTATAGAAAAGCCAAAATTATACTGGCAAAAACTAGATCACTGGTTGCCAAGGGATGGGGAGAGGGGAGGTGAATGCAAAGGGGCACAAAGGAGTATCTTACAATGAAAATGTTCTATGTCTTGATTTTGGTGGTAGTTATACCATGTGTATGTGTGTGTATATATATACATGTATACATATATATATACACATATATATATTTGTCAAAACTCATCATATTGCACACTTAAAATTGATAAATCTTAATTACACTCCAGATTTTTTTTAATTACAGCTTTTAGTTCAAGAAACTCACTTTTTGTTTTAATTTTTGTTTAATTTTTTAAATTTTGTTTTAATTTTAATTTTTTGTTTTAATTTGCATTTAGCAAATGTCAAGGCATTTTCTTAGCATGAACAGACTTTAACACCAGACAGTGTATGTTGCTGTACAACTAAATATGAAAGTTTCCAGTGAGGAAGCAAAAATGGGTGGTGGAGATAGGGAGGACCTTTCTTAATTGTGGACTGTGTGTACTTCCCAAATGCAGTTAATAGGAACATTTTTGGTGTCATTCCCAGTGCCTGATGTGAGAGGATGTTTAACTGAGTCTCTGGCTCCTCTCTCCAGCTCCTGCTTCACATTTGCCATGACCTGACCTTGGCGGTGCTAAGCCAGCAGGTGGCCTCCTGGGACGCAGCTGTGGAAGGACTGCTTCGGGCTGTGATCCGGAGCTACACCTCAGGAAACTTCACCATCATGCAGGAAGTGCACTCAGCCTTTCTTCCAGAGGGTAAAAGACCCCCAGCTCTGCTGTAGCACACCCACTAAAGGATGATATAACCACCGCCAGTGTTGTGGCACCAGGAGTACATAGGTTATTGAAAGACAGACGTGGGCCAGTGTGTCATATAGTAGGAAGTTTGAATTCTCTTACCCCACCTCCTTAAGAGGTAGCCAGAATGACTAAGCTGTTTTCCTTTACCTGGTCCTACCTACCTGCCTCACTGCCTCCTGTATACTTTCCTACACACAGCTCCAGGGAAATAGCAGTGTGCTCACAAGTTATTAGGAATGGAGAAGACATTCCTTGAGCTGTACAATTAGTCACTAACCTAAAACACTGTGGTTTTTCAGAGACACAGTGGGATCTTACCCCAGAGCCTTCAGTGGGACAGATGAAGTACTTTTTCTATCATGCTTTAAATGGCCTGTAGCAATGAGGACACTGCCTTAGGCCAAGAAATGTTTAGCTGTGGTTGGCTTCTGGTGGAAAGCATGTGGTCCCATGGATCACTGCTGTTCTGTTTCTTGGGATCTGATATGCCTCTTGGGTGATAGGAAACAACATGTGGGCAGGAAGCCAGATTTCTGACAGATAAAGAAATGAACAACCCTAAATCCTCTTCTTCTCTCCTAGGCTGTGACCACCTAAGAGACAAACTGGGTGACCATCAGTCCCCCACCACACCAGCTTTCAAAAGTTTGGAGGCCTTTTTTATTTATGGACGTCTGTATGAATTCTGGTGGTCTCTCTCCGGGCCTTGCCCCGAATCCAGCGTCTGGGTAAGGGCTGCTCACAGAAGGACAACCTCTGTTGAGCAGAGCCAACAGCTTGACAAAGTCAGCCCTGAAGAAACTGACCCCAAAGCTTCCCAGCCAGAGCCAAGCAGGACTCTAGAACTAGACGTGAGACTCACAGAAGAAGGTGAGCAAATGCTGAACGCTTGTAAGGAGCTCTTTTCAGAAGAGCACGCTGGTCTCCAAAATGCACAGAGAACCATTGCTGAAGTCCAAGAGACCTTGGCAGAAATGATCCGCCTACACCAGAAGAGTCAACTTTGTAAATCCACAGCAAATGGCCCTGATAAGAATGAACCTGAACAGGAAGCAGAACAGTCCCTCTCTAGTCCCCAGAACCAGTGGTAAGTACTGATTCAATACAACATGGAACTAAAATACCCTGCTGGATTCTCACATAGTACTTGATGAGATTGATCAGGTCACTTGGAAGCACCACAATGCAGTCATTAAGGCACAGGCTTTGAAGTCAGATGTGGGCTTCCAATCCTGGCCCTGTTCAGTGACCTCAGGCAGGAGTCTTTTTTTTTTTTTTTTTTCAGGCAGGAGTCTTTAATGTCTCTGAGCTTTAGTTCCCTCATCCATAAATGGAGTACCAACTCCATCCTTGCTTGAGAATTAAACAGAATCACAAATATTGTTAATAACAACAGTACAATAAAACCCTACTTTTGTGCAATAGATTCCTAAATCATCAATCATGTAAAATAGGGAGTCGCATTATTGAATCATTAATGAAAACCACTGATTTTCTTTTTTTTTTTCTTTTTTTTTCCACCGTGCCATGCGACTTATGGGATCTCAGTTCCCCAACCAGGGATTGAACCCGCACCCTCGGCAGTGAAAGCAGTATCCCAAAAAATACACAAAAAGGGTAGTGTACAGAATTACACACTAAACTGTAAAAAATCCCAAATGATCAGATTGCTGCAGCATCCTAATCGTTTCCATTGAAAATAAGGGCCAGGTAGATATAGATGATTATTAATCACTTCAGAGCCCTTTTGCATTATCCCACGGCACTTGGCTATGGGCATTTGCAGTGATTAACGGTTACTGATGAGTTGTTATGCCGAGTGCCTTTTACCTTGATTATGTCCCCCCGCAACACAGGGCCTAAAATATAGTAACTAGCACAGTCAATAAACTTATAGCTATTATTACTAAACTTTTAAAAATTAAAGTTACATTTGCTGCTCTAAAAATACTACAAGTGAAATCCTGAGTCAGAGTTTTGAGTTACTTCTCTAGTGAGCTACCACATTCTAGGCAGCGCTTTAAGTTCGGTTTTAGTAACAAGAAAAACACAAAAAAGTTCTCTAACCCAGCGGCTCTTACCGTTTGGATCAGAGGGCCCCTTTGAGAAGCTTAAGACACTCTTCCCAGAAAAATGTGCATCCATACACCCTGAGGGTAGGAACCCAGGCTCTGTCTAACCCATTCCCCAGGGAAGTCCAAGCCCTTTGCATTTGGCTGCGGATTGAATCCCCTAAAGGTCCTTAGTTTTCATTGGAGCTCCATGTCTAAGAAGTGGGGATTTGGAAAGTGGTGAGGAACAATACTGCATTTTGAAAATTTTACATCACATCACGTTAAATTCCCTTCTCTTAGCCTTTGTATTTAAAGATAAGAGATAAAGACCCAGGTGACAAAGTAATTTTATTTACAGGACAACAGATTTAAAAGTTAGGGGCAAGACGTATAACTTGTACTTTTTTTATTATTATTATCACTAGTAAAGAAGAAAAAAATGAACCAGTTTCTTTGCCTGAATTAACCAAAAGGATTACAGAGGCAAATGAGAGAATAGCTAAGTTTCCTGAGAGTATTAAGGTAAGATTTATATAGCAGTTCATTTGGTAAAACATTACTTTTTATATTATCAATTGACTACACCAAATTCTTTAATGTCATCTGAAATCTGTACACATTTGTATGTGCTTAAAAATTGAAGATCCAGTTGCCTTCGGTGAGCTAAAATGTTTTGTGAGAGTAGAATTATTGACACCACAAGCAATTTTATACCTTAGCCTTCAGAGAAATGTAACAAATTTTCTAATGATGAGGTAGAGTAAAATTACAGTTGGTCCCATGTATCTGATCGCTTACAAATGGATAGGTATATTTGGATGTGGCCCTAGTAGTAACAGAAGCATCATGTTTTAAATTCATTTGAGTAGGGCTCTAGAAAAGATTGTATCATTTGAGAGGGACATCTCAGTTTTGAGTATCATCTCTCCTTAGAGTAACTGGTGAAGTCTTAGGAGAGATAATGGCTCAACTGTGCCAGAGAAGTGTCATGAGATAAGACTTGAGACACTCATGCCTCTGTGCAGGTGTCTGTGGCTTTTTTTTTTTTTGCAAATGCTTCCTTATTTATCCCCGTGTCATCTTTCAGACCTGGCCCTTCCCAGATGTGCTGGAGTGCTGCCTCATCCTGCTTCACATCGGGTCCCAATATTCTGGCTTCGTGACCCAGGAAATGCAGCAACAGGCTCAAGAGCTCCTTCAGAAATACGGCAGCACTAAAGTTTACAAACGACACTACGAGACCCTCTGCACGTGAACTTTCAAGCACCTCTAAGAAACAGTGCCAAATTCAAAACATCCAACACCTTTCACCTCTGCATTTACACCTCGCCAGACCTTCACTTTGATCCCTGTATGTTTCTGCAATGATCCAGATAATACAAATGAGAGTCAAGTTTCAATCAACTCTACACTTAAACACAAATCTGACTTTGGACTCAATTGTGGTCTCCTACTGGAAGAAAGATCATGAAAAGCCAGCAGTGGTTACTCAGAACTAACACCTGCAAAGTGATTGTTGATAATCTCTAAAGCCTTATGCAGGTTTCGTCCAAAGAGGAGAAACTATTTTAATCACCCAAAGTGTTACATTCTTAAACACAAGCTACCTTTATAAATGCTTTGCCTGATCATAAACATGTACACTCTTGTTTGAGGGTAGAGATTATGTCTTCCCTTTACTATTTTACCCCTAGCACTCACTTCAGAGTGTCTAGTATCTAATAGGTACATAATGGAAACTTTCAACTGAATAAGTTGGGAAACAGAAAGAGTGCTCATCAACAGCTTAGACTTAAAGAACTCTAAACTGAGGTCACTGATACCAGCACTGGCTGACAACTAAGGCTTGTGATTGGTAGTTGACCTTACTGTGTTAGCAGAACACAGGAATTCAAGAACATCTGGCAGTACAATAGCACCCCCGTCAGCCACGATTTCCCTTTCCACAGTTTCAGTTACCCCCAGTCAATAGCAGTCCAAAAATATTAAATGGGAAATTCCAGAAATAGACAACTTTTATCAGTTTTAAACTGTGGCCATTCAGAGTAGCATGATGAAATCTCACGGCGTTCCCACTCCGTCCTACCCAGCACATGACTCATCCCTTTGTCCAGCATACCCATGCTGTATATACTACCTGCCCATTAGTATAGGAAGACCACAAAGCATACATTATAGGGCTCAGTACTACCCATGGTTTCAGGCCTCTACTGTGGGTCTTGAAACATAACCCCTGCAGATAAGGGGAGACTACTGTATATGGAGGGGCTGAATTACACCCATAGTTAGTATTCTCTTGGTTACTCTTCAGGACCATCCCTTTCTGAGGATGACCACTAACACAGCCCTACACACACTCATATATATACACAAGGCAAAGTTCTTTACAGTTCTACTACACTTGCGCCCCTTTCTTTAGCACCACTTTAATAAGCTGTTTCTTATCTCTCCCATGCAATGAGCACACCCCTACTCAACACTTAGTTCCTCAATCCTTCATCTCAACATTTCTCCTGACATGTCAGTAAGCCTGTTGTCAACTGTGGCAAAAATAAACACCTATTTTAAATCCAAATTTGTTAAGGATATATGTGTAGGGCTCACAGTCACCAGCATGCTAAAGCACCTTGGTTGAGAACCACTGACCTATGCTGCTTTACCACAAATCTTACGATAAATGTATCTCTTCCAGTATGTGAACATCCCAGTCAAAATCCTAGATCTGCTCCTGTACCTGACTTCTTACAACCCCACATTTTTGGGCCAATAGACAGGACTGGAAACAAAGTCCTGAACCAAGTTTAGGATATCAGACGTTCAATTTATCCAAAAGAAGTCCACTAATTAATAAGTGAATCTGCCATATATAATGGAGTAGCACCAGGAAGTAGAATTAAAACTGATTTCCTAGTAAGGCCCAATAATCAGCGAGGCGTATGAAGTAAAGGGACAATTCCGTTTACACAGCTGCTCGTTAAAAGCTTCCTACAAAGTGAGACATTCTGTAATGCAAGCCAACTTGTGGAAAATGAAGGCAAGAGATAGGGAACAGACAAGATGCTTCCATATCACTGACAGCGAACAACCGTCTTCTAAAGCCAGCAATTCAGAGCTTTGAAAGACCAAACCTTCATGCCAGTGGTTAAAAAGAAATCTTTATTTTACAAAATTAAAAACATAAATAATATTTACAAGCATCTTAAATACCAGCTTATAATACTTGACACTTTTGAATCATTTTAAATTGAGTTTTCCATAAGCTTTTAATATGCAAGACTATTCCACCACTTCAGTGAGTTACCAGTTTTCATTTCCACTATTCCAAAGGAGTTTTTGGGTTTTTTTGAAATTGTCCATACTGTAGTCATTCAAAAAAAAATACAGTGTACTTTTTAAATGATTAGTTTAAAAAAAAAAAAAATCACAGTCCTGAGCTTCCTACCCCAGTTGTGGGATATTACTCCAAGAGAACCCTATAAACCAAATTCCTTACTGTCCTGTTTACATGTAACCACTATAACTTTTTAAAGACTCACATCGCTGGTACTCACCATAATCCATCTCCCTAACTTCTCCTCAGTTTGCTGAAAAGGAAAGGCAGGGAAAACAGAGAAGAGAGGCAGGAGAATACAGATGACCATCTGAAATCACATTACTGAAAATGTAACAGACTTACGATCCAAAAACCTGCTCTTAGTAGTTTCCTTCGGGATCAAATCCAAGGTATTTTATGAAATGAAAACTTAAAATGATTTCAAATGATGCACATGTGACAGCCAATCTCAGTGGCGCAACGGAACACAGACTTAAAGAAAGTGCTTAACTTAATACCCATTCTGGAGTTCCTTGTGAATAAAGGGTAGACAGATTCTAGAATTTTGTTTTTAAGGAAAGTTTTCATTATCTGGTCTTCGTATTTCAGCACTGAGTAATTCATTTCCACGGAATAATACATAAAGACCAACAAAGTGTGAGGAAAGCAAATGTCCTCAAGAAGGGTCAAAATAAACGAAAAGGAAGGAAGGAAAGGAAAGGTTCAACATCTATAACCCACTTCACAAGACCACCACTTGGTTCCACTTTCCCTTGAAGCCCTCAGCTCAGCTGAGAATCACAGCAAGAAGTCTTCATCCTCAGAGATTAGCAACAAATTTAAAAGAAAAAGAATGACACAGGTAAGAGTTATATACATTTTACTAGTTTGTTTCTGACTTGTCCTGGATTTTAGAAGGTGTCAAATGAGCCATGGATGCTGGTGGCAGGAGGCAACTGGAGAAGAGGCTTAGGGATGAGGAATAGGGAAGACGTGTTTACAGATTCAGAGCAAACTCCCTTCTTCCGGATCTAAAAGACATCTTTTGTCTTCAGTAAAACAAAAGTCTTTCTGTCAACGCTGATGGTAGGTACAGTTTGCTCAAAAGAAGCGTCTTCTCTTGGGGAGGAAGATAAGTACACACAGTCGGCACATTAAGCACCACTCTGGGACCAGGCCCACCCTGCAGAGCCTCGCCGCCGTCACTGCTGCATGTTGTTGATGATTGCCAGGATGCTCATCTTCTCCTGGGCAGAGTCCACATCCTCATTCTGCTTCTGGGCCACTCCCGTGCCTAGGCCATAGAGCCGCCCACAGTACTTGGCATCATCAATACTGTCCTCAAAAAACAACTGCAGAATAGGACAGAGAACCCCTGGTGAGAATCATGCCAAGAGTCATGCCAAGAATCAGGCCAAGCCGCAATACTACTACATCAACACCTCCCAGCTCTCTTAAAGCCTTGAAAACCTAGCCACCTAGAAACTAACTTCATCAAGAAAGGCTCCAAACCTTTCCTACACAGTCTTTTCATGTTCCGTTCTCTCTACATAGGCTCCCCTTTCTGAACAGACTTCCACTTTCCATGAGTTTTTACTGCCAGGATCCCTGTGCTGCTGTTGCTGTTTAATACAACTGCCTCTATCTCCTCCCTTCTCTTTAACAGGCAGTGCAATGGTGAAGAGCTTGAGCTCTAGACTCAGACTGACTCACTGTGTGATCTTAGAAAAATCACTTCAACGCTCCTTAAGCCACGGTTTCCTATCCATAAAATGGGTAGTATAATAATAGGTTGTTATGAGTGAGAAAATGGACAGGAAGCACATACACAGCAAGGTATCTCACCCTTTTGGGCACTACTAGGCAGGATAACTCTCTGCTGGGGGGCGAGGAAGGTTGTCCAGTGTATTGTAGCACTGTAGGATGTTCAGCGGCATCCCTGGCTAACAGCACACAACCCAACTCCCACAGGTTACGACAGCCGAAAATGTCTCCAGACATCGCCAAAGGTACCTCAGAGGGCAAAATTGGGAGCATGGTGCTGCCAGCTTTGTTCTTCTTCCTCAAGATTGCTTCGGCTATTTGGAGTCTTTTGTGGTTCCATGCAAATTTGAGGATTATTTTTTCTATTCCTGTGAAAAATGCCACTGGAATTTTGATCAGGATTACATTCAATCTGTAGACTACTTTGGGTAGTATGGACATTTTGACAATATTAATTCTTCCAATCCATGAGCCCAGAATATCTTTCCATTTATTTGTGTCTTCTTCAATTTCTTTCATCAATGTCTTAAGAGTTTTCAGTAGACAGGTCTTTCACCTCCTTGGTAAAATTTATTCCAAGGTTATTTTATTCTTTTTGATGCAATTGTAAATGGGATTGTTTCATAATTTCTCTTTCTGATAGTTCACTATTAGTGTATAGAAACAACATATTTTTTATATTAACCTTTTATCCTGCAATTTTACTGGATTCGTTTATTAGCTCTAACAGTTTTTTGGTGGAGTCTTTAGGGTTTTCTATATATGTCATCTGCAAACAGTGACAGTTTTCCTCCTTTCTGATTTGGATGCCTTGTATTTCTTTTTCTTGCCTAACTGCTCCAGCTAGGACTTCCAATAACATGTTGAATAAAAGTGGAGAGAGTGGGCATCCTTGTCTTGTTCCTGATCTTAGAGGAAAAGCTTTCAGCTTTTCACCACTGAATATGATGTTAGCTGTGGGACATTTGATAATTAATAGAACTTAGCATAAAATAAGTGGGTAGGTTCACAAATGTGTTCATATTATAGAAATCAAAAGAAAAGCAAATAACTGCAAGGATGAGAGGTGCTAGGAACACCAAGTACACTTCTGAGTGACCTCCATTTCAGAATGCTTCTTTGCCTCCCATATCACATCTAATATACTGAACACATGCATAACAAACAAACCAAAAAAGAAAAACAACCCACTGCTTTCAAGGTGATCACCAACTTCCAAGAGAAACTATAAATTTTCAACAAACCTCAGCCCAAAAAACCTTTGCCTTACCTCTTTCATCCTGAAGAATGCCATTCCCGTTAGCAGTGAGTCTGAGCCTGCCTGGTGCTGCCTTCCAATTCTCTGCAAATCCAACTGATCAGCAACTTCCTGAAGACCTCCCTGGAGATGTAAGGAAAACAAATATAATATTACAGACCCGACTTCTCTACTGGAGTCAACTATGTCTATTCTTGAGTTTACTTCTTGTGGTGACAGGAAGTAGGAACAGGCCATTTACATAACAGGTCTTCCCCAGCAGTATCCCCTTTTTAGCCCTCCAAATGATACACTATGTTATATTCCACTTTTCACTCCCTTCATTCTTTTCTGTATCGTTAGTTTTGTCAGACCTCCGCCCCTGAAAGTCCTCACTGCTGTAAAACAAGGTTGGGGAAATAAATGCCAATCCAATTCTAGATGGCAAACCTCTTATATCAACAATTTATTAGAGGAAGGAGTTCTTAAATTGTCTAGAGCTAAGAACCCCTCTGAGAGTCTGGTACACTGTAGACCTCATTCCTAGCAAATCATACATATACCTCATGTCTCCAACTGTTTCACTAGGTTCGTGGGCGGGCCCTAAGTGAAGAATGCCTGCCTTAGGGTGAGAGTAGCAGAAGGCTCCCTTCGTGCCCAGGTTAAAGACAGTTACCACACAAATCTCTCTGCCAATCAACTCTATATACACCCTGTCTAGCACCATGCTGGCACCTAGCAGGTACTGAAGGACACATGCTGAACAAACTGCAATAAAGCAAAATGACAAGTCTGCATTGTTGTCTTGTCGTCGTTACTACTATTAAGAAAAATATTGTGTACCTTAAGATTTTTGCAACTTTTCATCAGGTATTTCACATCATATATGGATGGGAAGAAAAGGTTCAGAATGTGAAAGAATTCATGTTCCTCTTCTGGCAAACGAGAATCCGTAAGTAACTTAACCATGTAGCCAAAATCATAGCCACTACGAGGAGAGAATGAGGCAGTAAGGTGAAAGAGCAGGAGTTAACAGGCCCCAGCATTCAACTGCTTCATTTCTCAGAACTTATGATGCTACCTCATGTTAGGAACTTTCAGTTTTCCAAAGTAGATTATCCTGTCCTCTGAACTTTCCACTAAATAACCACATAACAGATTAATATGGGAGATATATAAGAGAACCCAAGGGTTTATAAATGGGGGTTTTATTCATCAAAAATTCAAAAGTACTGAAAGGTATGGAGTCCCCTGGTGGGCTAGTGGTTAGGATTTGGCACTTTCACTGCTGTGGCCCACGTTGACTCCCTGTTTGGGGACTGAGATCCCACAAGCCAGGCGGGGCGACCAAAAAAAAAGAAAAGGTATTGAAAGGTAAAATAACTTCTCCTAAGGGGAATTTGCTTTTGAGTACCCAGGAAACTCCAGGCCAGCCATTTAAATGACAAGAAAAAGATGACCAAGTACTTCCATCCTCCCCACCCTCCATCTTTCCACTTGACATATGCCCACTGCAGCCACATGATACAGCCTAGTACTGTGTGAAAGAAACCAGTATGCGCTCCAAAGTGTTTTCTGAAAAACTGACATGTGAGCAACTGTTACCATTTCAACTTTATAACTGCTAGTGAGCAACAAAAGAGCGCCAAGAGGACTGCAAAAATAACATAAGAATTCTTGCTTCCAAAGGAAGAGAGAAACACTCTCTTGAGACTGACCTGTGAAATGAAAGCCATTTGACATTGTCACAGAGAACCACCCCTGATGTCATAAGCAGCTCTGCAAAGTGCAATGTGTCAATCCCTTCCTCTTCATGCTTCTGAAACTGCAGTCCTGAGTTAGCAAGGAGATCTATGGAATCCTGGGAGTACATGTCCTCTCTAAAAAGAGAAGGTGTTTACTTCTTAGCTGCTGGTAAGGTAAAAGAAGTAGTGGGCAACAATATTACCATCACCTTATAAATTATAGAATAAGTATTCTTTTTTTTTAATTTATTTTTTTATATTTTATTTATTTATTTTTGGCTATGTTGGATCTTCACTGCTGCATGCGGGCTTTCTCCAGTTGTGGCGAATGGGGGATACTCTTTGTCGTGGTGCGTAGGCTTCTTATTGTAGTGGCTTCTCGTTGTGGAGCACGGGTTCTAGGCGCAGGGGCTTCAGTAGTTGCAGCACGCGGGCTCTGCAGTTGTAGCTCGCAGGCTCTAGAGCACAGGCTCAGTAGTTGTGGCGCACGGGCTTAGGTGCTCCGCAGCATGTGGGATCTTCCTGCACCAGGGCTCAAACCCATGTCCCCTGCGTTGGCAGGTGGATTCTTAACCTCTGTGCCACCAGGGAAGTCCCGAGAGTAAGTATTCTTGAAATACTTTCATAATTTAAGAATAAATCAATTCATTCCTTCCAGTATTCTAGCAAACACACAAAGTAATCTTACCTGGGACAGAAAGAAAAATGGGATTTTTGCCCCACAAAATAAGTATCTTAATTATGAAAGATCCACATTTTCTCATTATTTAATGAAAAGCAGGACTTCCCTGGTGGTGCAGTGGTTAAGAATGCGATCTTTTGTGTCTGGCTTCTTTCCCTTAGCATGTTTTCAAAACTCATCCATGCATAGCATATGTCAGTACTTTATCTCTCTGTACTGTGCAGTAACATTCCATGGCATGGATATACCACATATAGCCATTCCTCAGATCACAGACAGTTGGACAGTTTCCAATTTGGGGCCTTTATGAATAATGCTGCTATGAACACTCACATACAAGTTTTTACACGGATGTATGTCTTCATTTCTCTTGGATGGAATTGCTGGGTCATACGGTAACTCTATTTTTAACCTTTTGAGAAACTGCCTGTTTTCCAAGGAGGTTGCATCATTTTATATTCCCAATAGCAATGTATGAGAGTTCTAATTTCTCCACACCCTCACCAACATTTGTTATTATGTCTTTTTGATCACAGCCACCTAGTGGGTATGAAGTAGTATCTCATGGTTTTGGTTTGCATTTCCCTAATGACTAATGGTGGTGACCATCTTTTCATAAGCTTACTAGCCATTTCTAAATCTTCTTCGGAGAAATGTCTATTCAGATCTTGTGCCCATTTTATTTATTTATTTATTTATTTATTTATTTACGGCTGTGTTGGGTCTTCGTTGCTGCGCATGGGCTTTTCTCTGTTTGCGGCGAGCAGGGGCTACTCTTCGTAGCAGTGTGCAGGCTTCTCATTGCAGTGGCTTCTCGTTGCGGAGCACAGGCTCTAGGCAGGTGAGCTTCAGTAGTTGTGGCTTGCGGGCTCAGTAGCTGTGGCTCGCAGGCTTTAGAGCACAGGCTCAGTAGTTGTGGTGCACGGGCTTAGTTGCTCCGTGGCACAGGAAATCTTCCCGGACCAGGGCTGAAGCCCGTGTTCCCTGCATTGGCAGGCAGATTCTTAACCACTGTGCCACCAAGGAAGTCCTTGTGCCCATTTTTTTTTTTTTTTTTTTTGCAGTACGCAGGCCTCTCACTGTTGTGGCTTCTCCCGTTGCGGAGCACAGCCTCCGGACGCGCAGGCTCAGCGGCCATGGCTCACGGGCCCAGCCGCTCCGCGGCATGTGGGATCTTCCTGGACCAGGTCACAAACCCGTGTCCCCTGCATCGGCAGGTGGACTTTCAACCACTGCACCACCAGGGAAGCCCCCTTGTGCCCATTTTTAATTAGGCTGTCTTTTTATTGTTGACTTGTAAGAGTTCTTTAAGAGGGACTTTACTTTTTGAGATTCTTTACTCCATCTTCTGCTTGACTACTCTCTCCAACCCCCTACTTGGGTTTGGTGAAAACAAAACTTAAAATTAATAAAATCAGTTAGAAATCAGTCTGTACAAATGTAGCAAATCTAAGAATAACATTGAGAAGTGTCTTAGACACTTACGTAAGGTTGAATTTGAAGTTGAACTGCCAAGTGTTGATTCCAGAAGGATATTCTCCCTTCTCATTCGTGAATGTAAGGCCCAGCTGGATAATTTTTAAAAGGTCAACATTGCACCGTAAAAGCTGATACTGGTAATCTATGGAACTACGAAATTCACCAATGGGTCGCACCACAACACCTGGAAATTCTGTGTCCTAGAAAAGGAAAAAATCTCTCATTGTAAGGTTTCACAAAACACTGAATGCTGGGGGGAAAAAAAAAAACAAAACAAAACACTGAATGCTGACTTGACCATTCATAAATAAAAGTTTTACCTCAATTTATAAAAGTTATGTGAAAAGCCCCAAGCTCAGGCACAAAAATTCACCTTAAAATACTGATTTCATTGATGTATACAGAAGGAGCACTAGAAACATGAAGCTTTACACAACAACTTGGAGATCCTAAGCAGGATGTGAATAGAAGTAGTTGACTAACTCTAGGTCTATTAAGAACATTCTAGGTTCGGGAATTCCCTGGCGGTCCAATGGTTCGATCCCTGGTTGAGGAACTAAGATCCCACAAGCCACGCAGCACGCCCCCCACCCCGCCAAAAAAAAAAGAACATTCTAGGTTCATATACAGTTAATTAGGAACAGTCTAGGTTGAGAACAAAACACTATATAAATAAAAATGCAAATACAGGAAAGTGAAACAGCCATTCAACAAAAGTAATAAATAGCCACATTTGGCTTAAAGTAAAAAGCCTGGAACAAGATCAGAGAGAGTTCTGAATACCAGGCTAAAGACATAATTCTACACCCTCCATAGCAGGAGTTGCAAACTCCAGGCAGCTAACGTAACAGAGTAAAGTGTGCGGGGTATTAAAATGGTTATGAGTAATGGGGACTGGAGCAAACTAAAGGGTACATGCCGCCCCTAAAAGAGGCTCTTGATATCACTATGATACGTGCCTCCCTCCAGCCACTCAGTGTCAGGCAGGAATGTAGACCCTATAATGCCAGATCTGTCCATTTCTTCCAGATACCAGAAATCTGGAATTTAAGTAAGGTCTCTTGATTTTTAAATGTTGGCAACTACTTTTTAAAAACTGCTTTAACACTGCCAGTCAAATTCACCATACCTGTGGAACAGATGTGCCCTATGGACTGAGACAACTTCTGCTTAAAGACTTGCAGACAAAAGTAACATCATAAACACTAGATACTAGAGGTTATATCCTTTTCAGACACACAGGCTACCTTGATGTTTCATAAAAGCAATATAACCTTCCATCATGTTTAATTTACCATGGCTTTAGTATAATCATTTCTTTCAAAAATCTCCCATTAAATATTCCCTAAGTCCATACGAGAAGGTGAGTCAAACAGAGTAGAGCTCTTTACCATGGCAATATAACTGTAACTGAGCACGATTTCTCGGATCTTCCTCATCTCTTCTTCTAGATTGCTGGCCCAGACTTCACAGATGACCTGGCTGTTCTCCACAAGTGCCGCAGGCATCCTGAAGAAACTTGAAGTCGCTTTCAGCTGACTATGTTAGAAAGGACTATGTCAGTGGTTGATCTGATCTACATTCAAAAACACATTTTGAAATCACATTAATTTACATACTGGCATTAAGACATTAACAAAGATATCAAAACAGTATTTTACCACCACTTCATCAGCTTAAGCTAAAACATTAGGACTATTATATTTATTCTCCATTTTACGATGAGGGAATCTGCCTTTGTCAAAACAGACACAAACACACACACACACTCACTCTCCCTCCCTCAGTTCTTTAACCTGAAGAAAATAAAATTACTTAAGAAACATGAAGAAACTTTTGCCCAAGCTACCCTTTAGCACAGAAATGAAACCATTGCCCTAAACCAGTTTTTGAGCCCTCTCCAGACTACCTAAAGACTAAAATAGTCCCCTGTTGACACAAATATGCCCTTACCATGACTTTCACATCACTTTGCACAGGGACCAAATCATGGAAACATTTCTAAAGGAATCACTTTAGCCAGTTTAAATGTACTGGGATCTCCAAAAGCCTGAAAGAATGTGGACCTGAACTCTCACACTGAAGTCCTAACACTATACGATGAATATGGACGTGGGACTTGCCCCTCCACTCCCCCAAAAAAGGAAATTCTTTTTCCGGACAATCCAAAAGTCAAATACAACGAGAGGCAAATAGATCATGAAGTGAGAGATGTAAGTTGTAAAAACCAATCCCAAGTTGAACAACCACAATGAAAATCAGAATTTATTAATGTCTACTTTTCAACATACAATATTATAAAGAAACTAAGTATCAATTCAACAATAAAAATAGAGAAGACAGCAGGTATAAATAATTCAACCAGCAGCAGAATGATTTACAGTGTATATTCTGGGAGGAAACTGGGGAGGCAACAGTATTCTACATGATAAAACTCAACATGGTTCAGCCTCAGAGCAATGCTGTTATTATAGCAATGATACGCTTAGTTATAAAAAGACAAAACAGAGCTTATCATAAGGGGATTTCCTTAAAACGCAAGCCCACGCACAGATCCTCAACACAATGTAAGAGTGGGCTCCAGCGCATATATTTAAGGAACAATTCCTAGAAAGAGTAAAACAAACCTTTGCTTTCTACTTTCAAGATAACCAGATACAACAATAAGAATCTGGATCAAAACAAAATTGCCATTCTCAAGTGGCATCATTTCTCTGAGACACTTCTGAGAAAACAATCTATCGGTTTGTCACCAACCCTTGAAGATTCCATTTATTCAAGTTACTCTACATTTTTACAGATGCTTCTCTGAAATTATAGTAGACTTACTGTAATTATTCTGAAACTTAAGTAGACTGTGGTAGCTTCCTAACAAATATGGGTGAACACTTCTTAAAGGCAGAATCCATTTCTTCTCATTTTTGTTCTATACACAATGGGCATGAATGAAAGGCATGCAGATGAAGAAATCAAGAACATCAGAAAATGGCAGAAGTTCAGACTGAGTGTGTAGTAAATTCCCCTATCTGACCATAATTAAGAAAATGTTGGGGGAATTCCCTGGCGGCCCAGTGGTTAGAACTCAGCTCTCTCACCATAGGGGGCCACAGGTTCAATCCCTGGTCGAGGAACTAAGATCCCACAAGCCACACAGCAAGGCCAAAAAGACTAAAAAGAAAATGTTGGGTCTCAGAACTTTAGATTCTAAACCATGCTTAAGGTTTTCCCCTGCAAAAGGGCATAAAACCATTTCTATGCCCATTAATGTTAAATCAGTACCACTTTGCTTCCTTATTTCCCTAACTGAAACAATGCACTCCCTTTTTGGTGTCACTTTAAACACAACCATAAACTACTTTAGGGGAAGTGGGTTATCACTAATTGAAACATCTCCATAAAAGCAAAAGCAACTAAAGGGACTCAAGCAAAAAATGTCTCTGGCCTCCAAGCAGCAAAGAGCAGACTTAAAAAGAGGGCAATTAGATATTTACATCCAACCCTTAGAACAAGGCTCCCCAGCTAAGAAGCTCTTAAGGTTTTATCAGAAGAACTCAGGAAACAATATGAAGAGGCTCCCTCTCGTCAAATAAAATATGATATGAACATCATTATGGATAATTACTACGATGCATCACGACTTTTCAGATAGAGATTTAAATCCAGGAGTTCATAATGAACTAAGAAAATAAATTTACTTGGCCACCATTGGAGAATGCTAATGAATGGACTTATTTTTAAAAATACGTATCTTGTCTTTCCTACATAAACTGTAACCCCAAGTAACCAAATAGTTGAAGGAAAGTTTCTCTTTATAAAAGTTGTATAAAGAAAAATAAATAGGGAATGACAGACTATCACCGTTTTGTAACCCCTAACGAACTTAGAGATCTGGGCGATAATCATAATGGCATTTATACGGAATTTCCAGAAAAGGCAACTCTATAAAGGCAGAAAAGACTACATGGTGGGATGGGACTGAGAGTTATATAAATGGGAATGAGGTATCTTACCTCATGAGGTGACAAGAAATGTTCCCAAACTCCATTAAAATGATTATTGCACAACTCAGTAAATTTACTAAAAATCACTGAGTTTTACATGAAAATGGGTGAGTTTTATAGTATGTAAACTATATCTCAATAAAGTTGTTAAAATAATCACTAGGGCTGTAATCATCACAAAAAGAGACCACCAGGTATTATGTGCCTCAAAACAACACATCACCACTATGAAACAGTCTTGACCAAAAAAAATCTAACTTGAATCTGACCAAGCCTCTAGATTTAACTACCAATGTACAGAAAATACAGACAGAGAAACATATTAAATGACACCAGAGAAATGCAATCAGCAAAATCCAGAAACTTCTAAAGGAAACTAGAGAACCCAGCTTCTTCAACAAATAAATTACAAGAAATAAAAGTAAAAGACTCTCAGGAGACCTATCAGTCAATCAAAACATACAGACCTAAATTAAACCCTGCTCTAAACAAGTGATAGGAAAAAAAAATTATAACATTTTTGAGACAAGTAGAAGTCTGAACAGTGCCTGATTTGGGTATTTTATTTCAGGGTTTTGTTTATTTTGCTTTTTTTTTCTTTCTGGTGTTATACTGTGGTTATGGTTTTTTTTTTTTAAAAAGAGTTCTTACCTTTCAGAGATAATGAAAAAGAGTTATAAGTGATACAGTATGAAATGCGGGGTTTACTTCAAAATAACAGTGAAGAAAACTCTCAATAACTTTGTACAGTACTATCTTTCTCTACATTTTACAGATAAGAAAACTGAAATGCAGAGACAATTTTAAAAGGTAGTGTCCATGGCTTCCATTTCCAAGAAAATTCTTTTCTACAATATAGGGGTTGGGGATTAAGAGGTACAAACTATTCTGTAAAAAATAAGCTACAAGGATATATTGTGCAACACAGGGAATATAGCCAATATTTTATAGTAACTGTAAATGGAGTATAACGTTTAAAAATTGTGAATCACTATGTTGTACATCTGTAACTTATATAACACTGTACATCAACTATAATTTAAAAATTTTTTTGGATTATTTTTAAAAGCTAACCATTGTTATACATATCTGACAAACAAGGAAGTCAAAACCAAACCAGTGGCAAAACATTTAAGATATTCTTCCACCAAACCCGTACCTAGGAAAACTTGCAAGCCCCAAATGTAGTGCCACACAATGAAAAGGAATCACATTGCACACATTTAACTTAGCATAAATTACTGGATATGCTAGCCAAAAAAGAAATAATAATAAAATAATACTGGCAATTCTGCCTGCCACTTTCCACTCAGTGAGCACATGCTCCAGTATGAGCCTAAAATGGGGATCACAAACATACCATTCCCCTTGGTTATTAGTCTTCCTCCTTCTAAGCCGCTCAGAGCCAGCACTGCACAGTGCACCTCACAGTGCAGAATGACTCTATGCCATTCACTTATGTTTATTTGTGCATGGCCCCTAAAGGTAAACCTAATTACTCTACCTGGGTTACAACCAAAGAAATAGTAACAAGTTTCAAAACAGAAGGAAAAATGACTGTGCTGGATTTACTGAGAAACACTATGGCCACCTCCAACTCCACACCTTCCTAAGGAATTTTTAAGGATAATTTTGGTTGCATGCACTGCTTGCCTTGCAGGCTGACTTTAAAACTTGACTGCCACATGAGCTACTCTACATGAAAGCAAAATACAAGCCCTGATACCTGCTGTTTCCCAGTACTACACCGTATAAGAAGGTCACCCAGGAGTTACTGAGGTCTCTGCCCTGCGCTCATCTGTAGAACAAACTGTGCAGTTCGCCCCCCAATGATCTACAGTGGAAACTTCTCCAAAACAAAGCTGCTTACTAACCCAGGAAAGCTCTGAAGAGCAAGTAAATGATAAAGGCAACCGAAAGCTTTCTCTGCAAGCAATCCAGAGTGCCAGACCTTGCTGGAGAAAAGCACGTTTTGGTTTTTCTGATTGTGTTTTGTTTAAGGCTAAGAGTACAAGGAAACAATAAACATCACTTCCCCATTCTAGACGACCGGACAAAGGCTTTGCCGCGCATGGGTAAGATGGAAAAGGAAGTAGCAGCACTTCAGAAGAAATGGCAGCCGCTTGCAAGAGGGTTCTTTCTATCCACGGCCGCGGGGGCCGCAGTCCTTCATCCCCGCCAAACACAGTATCCCAAGACACCACCCTCGACCGAACCGCAGTTCAACCAGTTCTCCAAACCACCCATGGGGCCCAGGCCTGTGAGCTGGCTCCTCCAGAGCCAAGAGCTCGGGTTCATAAAGCCACCGAATAGCAAGGAAAAGTTGCGGGGACGCAAGAACCAAGAAGGAGAAAGCCCGCAAGGTTCCAAAGTCAGGTCCTCTGACTCACACCGTCTCTCGTCATCCTTCTCTTCCTGTTCAGGATCACTCTCCCTCTTCAAAACACCCTCATCCGTCTCCTCCTCCTAACTCCCTTTCTTTTTTTTTTTTTTTTTTTTTTTGGTAAAACGAAGATTTTTAAATTGCATGCCTTAGGGACAGAGAGACCTAAGTTCGAAGCCAGGACACGGACGAGCTGTGTGGCTTTGCATAAGTTACTTAACCTCTTTCGTGCCTCAGTTTTCCCTTCTTGTAAAATGGGTCGTCTAATGGTGGTGCACACCTCGGAGGACTGCTGTAGGGGGTAACAGAATGAAGCATATAAGGTGCTGGCACATATCACTAGAATATTAATATCGTGTGCTAGTGGTGGTTATTATGACTACTATTCGACGGACCTCTTTCTCTTTTCACACACCCTGTCCCTCTCGCACGCTCCCACTCCCCTTCCTCCCGCAGGCCCCCGATGGCCTCCCACACTCTCTCATCTCACGCTCCTCTCTGATAAGCGGGAGCCCGCTTACCCTGACCGGCAGGGCCCGCGAAGCGCGGGCAGACGGGCTGGCGGACAGACAACCCGGGAGCTGCGTGACCCGGCGCTCTCCGCCCGCTGCCCCGGATCGGCTACTGGAACCGAGCGGCTCAGTGAGATGAGCGCCCTCATGCCCAGAGCGACCTTACGCACGGCCCTCCAAACAACCTGGCCGCACCGCTCTACCCAACCGATCCTCCCGACTCGCCTGCTCCCTTCGCGTCGCTCCAGGCGGGCGCGCGCCTGACGCTGCCTGCCCCTCCCCTTCTGCGCGCCCCGGCGACTCCGTGCGTGTTCGCCCAACCTGTGAGCTCGCGGGAGCGGCGCGCAGGCACAAAACCAAGAGGGCGCCGCGAAAACGGCGGGGCGGGGCGACCTCAGACGACGCAAGTGAAATACGGCCCCCTACGGCCTTCGCTGGGTTAGTTTCGCTGGTTCAATTCACCGGGATCACTGCTCCTCCATTTCGGTTCTACTTCTGTGCGCTCAGAGGGGGCGTGGTCTAGAACTAGCCCCCCCCCGTGACGGGCGTGGCCTATCTGAGGCCGAGGAGAGGGCGTGGCCCGTCTGACCAAATCCTCCAAATTGCAACCTCCCCGTCTACCTTCTTTGAAGGGCCATTAAAATCGGCGGAAGCTGAGTTGGGAGGAGGTTCGCTGGGGGAGGTCCTGACCGCTTCCTTCTGTACTAATGCGGCCCCCTGGACCCTTCACTTACAAAACCTCTACCATACGGCTTCCTTTCTGGCAAACACTGGTTTGGGGGTGGGGCAGCACCCCGAAACCGAGTCTGGGTGACGTCAGCCAAGGCCCACCTCCCCCCTCCGAGCCTCGGGGAGCTGAGCGAGCAGCGTTACCATAGCAACCGGCCCGCTAGGGTCAGCTCGAGTTACAAAGAGGATGCAGCCTAGGTTGGGGAGACGCAGGGCGAGCGCTGGCGCCCTCCCGCTTCCCGAGAAGGTCCGAGACCCGGCGGACGCTAAGCGAGCTCGCCAGATCTTCATTGCGAGACCAGTGGGGTCCAGGCCTATATTAGGAGGTTCCTTCAAAGCTCCCACCCGCCCTCCTATTCAATGTGAATCCTGTTTGGAAAGAGAGCTCTTCGCCGACGCCTGACCTTAGCAGCGTTTGTTCTCCAGTGGTGGGAGAGAAGACAAAGCACTGACTTCCCGCACAAAGCTATCAGTTCCGGGCCGCCCTCCTAGTCAGCCGCGCAAGACCTCCACCCTGTCCCTAAGAGAAGGTGCGGACTCCCCAGAGCATGGCTGTGGTCATACTCCTTGATGCCTTCCCTCGAAAGGGGCTGTTAAGTGGATAGCAAATTCACCCCCAAGTCCCTGCACCTTCCTACTTTTAACCATTTCCCCCTAAAGAGGCTCTGCAAAATCCTACCTCCGTTTCCGAGACTGGAGGCAGGGCAAGTCTTCAGCGGCAAATTCCAACCTGGATTCCCAAAATCTAGTCTCCAGGGACGTGAACCACCCCCCACCCCACCCCCAACGCCATCAAATGCACTTTCTGAACACTCCTCCCATTCTCCCCTTCACATGAGCGTCTGTCTCCTTATCTGCAACATACAGATATGACTAACTATATCAGCGGATGTTTGCGTTAATAAATGGAAAAACCACCCCACACTGTAGAAGATATATAAGTGTATTCAATAGATAATTGTTTCTGGCCTGTCTCAGTTTGTTATCCCCGAGCTATTCAGTGTTTGTTAGCTCTGCTGCAGACTTAGCACTCTTGTCATTCTGTTCAGCAATACTGTGATGGAGAAAGCAGGTAAGCCGCTCCCTTCCCCCTGTCCTGTGAGTTTCTAATATTCTGTAATCCACTCTGAAATTACATTCAGGAGAGCGTAGGCCTATCAGCAGCTAGTCGCGTGAAGAGCAGCCTGTTTTTTCCTGCAGCACTGGGCCTGGTGTGCACCGGAACAATCAAGCAGGAAACGTACCCCATCTCCTTCCCCCTAATGCACCCTCACCCAGAACTGATTGTTCATTTCTCAGGTCACTGAAGACAAGGGTAACACAAACACAATGATGGCTTGTGTTTCCAGAGACCTTGGAGTGTCTGTTGCAAACAATGGATTTTATGCTGCTCTTATTGCAAAATTAGAACAATTGTGTAAATCACTGATTCCTGATGGGAGGGAGGCCCCAAACAAATAAGAGGGTAGTTGGAGTAGAATATATTCATTAATACATCACATTCGAAAAAAAAATATTGCTTGTGAACTACAAACTATAGAAAGTAAGGCTTAAACATCTCCTCAGCTGGGAGAGTACAGGTTTTAAAAAACCGAGGAACATTGGTTGTAAAACGGGTCTCCTTAAGAACCAGACAGGGTGATTTCCTTAGCCAGCAAAGCCTTTCCGTTATTACCAATTCTAAATAAACCTAACAAGATGAATTTCTTAAACTGGAATATGTACAGGAAGATAAAATCTAAAATACATATTTGGGTTTGAAATATTTCGAAAATAGAGAAAAAGGTAAATGCCTCCAGGCATATAGTACTGCTATATGAGCCCAAATCTCAAAAACCTTTATAGAGTGCTGACACACCTAGATGCCTGTCAGCTGATTAATTCCATTCCATTACAGTACCCACTGCCCCAAGCTTAGACAAGGTCTGTCACTTTGTATGATGTTTTTTTATCAGATAATATATATATACATCTTTACATTCAACTGAAGATGCATCCAGCTGTCTGGTTTCCTTGGTATAGTTGGATAAATTTCCTGCTTTTGAAGTGTGTTGTCCGTGCTTTTCCTACATAATAGAAAAACCTTCTGATTCTTGACAATTATCAGCAGAGCATCAAACTTCCCCTAAATGTAAAGCAAAGATCATGTTTCATGACTAAGCATTTGAGTATTATTTTGATCTTTTTATTACAACCTGAAAAACCTTCTGATCTCTGATCTAATCAGAGATCAGAGTTCATTTTTTAAAATCCAGAAATAGGTATCATTTTATTTGTATCTCATGTGATTTTCCTTCTCCCTTGGAGTCTACTAAACTAACAACATTTCAAAATCTACCAATAGTAATCATAAAACTTATTTCCACAGCTGAGAGGGTCCATCAAGGTGTCCTAACTAATAGGAACTTCACAATAATTAAATAATTTTAGGTTACCCGGCTCCCAAAGATAGGACCAGGATTTGAGTCGTCCGATTTCCAGTCCAGTATGGGATTGGGTGTTCGTCCAATCAGTTGTGTTTATGGTCCATTTGCTATGGGCAGGGCTGCATTTTGGCACTGGAGGATGCACTAGTGAATGAAATTGATATGGTTCCTGGACTGGTGGAGCTTAACATTTGGTGGCAGGGACTGACAATAAAACAAGTAAGCAAGCATTCAAGTAAGAAATAAAAGGATAATGAAAATTTTGATAGCCGTCATGAAGGAGACTAATGAGGTAAAAGTCATGGAGAATAAATGGATTGGGGGAAGATATAGGCAATTACTTAAGACCTCTCTGAGAAGGTGGCATTTGGGCAGAGATGAGAAGGACAAGAAGGACAAAAAGAGAGAGAGAGAGAGAGAGAGAGAGAGAAAGAGAGAGAGAGGGAGGGAGGGAGGGAGGGAGGGAGGAAGGGAGGGAGGGAGAGAGAGGCATGAGCAGTTGGGAGCAGTAAAAGGATTAGAAATGAGTTTTCTGTGTTAGAGGTAGTGAAAGGCCAGGGCAGCCGCCAAGGGGTGGAGCAAAGGCAGTGTCTCCACAGGAAAGCAGAGGCCCCGTGAGCCTAAAGGCTGGGAGGCCTTAAACTGCACTCTGTTCAAAGTGCATCAGGAAACCCAGAAGGATTTTACTTACAGGAATGACCTGATCCAATCTATGTTTGTTTTTTGGGTTTTTTGGCCACACGGCATGTGGGATCTTAATACCCCGACCAGGGATTGAACCCATCCGTGGCCCCTGCACTGGAAGCGCTGAGTCTTAACCACTGGACTGCCAGGGAAGTCCCCCGATCTATGTTTTTAAAGATTACCTTAAAAAAATAAATAAATAGGGACTTCCCTGGTGGCGCAGTGGTTGAGAATCTGCCTGCCAGTGCAGGGGACACAGGCTCGATCCCTGGTCCAGAAAGATCCCACGTGCCGTGGAGCAGCTAAGCCTGTGCACCACAACTACTGAGCCCATGTGCCACAACTAGTGAAGCCCGCGCGCCTAGAGCCCGAGCTCTGCAACAAAAGAAGCCACCGCAACATGAAGCCCGCGCACCACAGCAAAGAGTAGCCCCTGCTCGCCGCAACTAGAGAAAGCCCGCACATAGCAACGAAGACCCAACACAGCCAAAAATTAAATAAATAAATAAATAAAAGATTACCTTGACTCTCAGGGTCAGAGAATGGAGTAAAGGCAGAGACATCTTAATTTTTTTTATTTGAATTACAGTAAATTTGATAAGAAAAGAAAGCTAGCTTCCCCCAGGCATGATAAATATGTTGCCTATGGAAATATTTGATGACAACTTAGGTAATTTTATTAGGTGGGTCTGACTAAGAGTTATTGCCACTACTTCTTTCGATTTTTGTTACTGTGAAACTCACCAAAGCTGCTAACTGAATATTCAGTACTTCATAAAGAAGAAAGTTGATCTCTGTCTGTACAGAGCAAGGCAAACAGAAATACAAGCCAATGGAAAGAGAGCACATCAATATAGCTAAGAGTAAAACTTTTATTTTGGGACTCTCTAGTCACTTCTAAAGCTCTCTTCTCTAGCTGTCCCTTCCTCTCCCTGTTCGTGAATGTAACAAACCCATCTCTGGTGTTACAGCCAGATCTCAAAATCCCCTGTGATTTTTTTTTTTTTTTAATGTGACCAGTGTTGAGAATCTTGTTTTGGACTTCTGTAACATTCTGTCATTTTCTAGGAGCAATGGGACCCAAAGGCATCAGAATATCTCTGAAGTTTCTAACCAGATGTGTTTGTTTGTGGGATAAGGGATATATTCCAGAAAAATTGGTAAACACAGTTATAAGTCTCAACTCCATTAGAAATAGAATGGGCCTCAGAGATCCTCTAATCCAACTGGCTCATTTGACAGATGAAGAAACTGAGACTCAGAGAGGCCGAGGTCACAAAGCTGGTCAGTGGCAGTGCTCAGTTTGAACCCAGATCTACCTTCTTCCAGGATCTCATGGCCTCTCCTCCTTTAAAGGAGATCAGCTAAGGGAGGGGCCATCTTACACAACCTTGAAATAACAGGAAAGCTAAGCAAGTCCTCAAAATTACAACGGAGAGAAAACCCAGAGGACCAGAGAGATATTCTCGCAAGCTCTACTGAGAACCTACTATGTGTGAGAGTTATTAGAGCCATGAAGATACATAAAGCTCCTATTTGACCTGATTACAGAAAAAATTACCTGCTACTCTAGGGAGTGTTGAACACATAAGCTAAGAAAGTTCAGAAAGAAAAGAACAAGTGATTTCCCTCGTGGTGCAGTGGTTAAGAATCCGCCTGCCAATGCAGGGTACATGGGTTTGAGCCCTGATCCGGGAAGATCCCACATGCCACAGAGCAATTAAGTCCGTGCGCCACAACTATTGAGCCTGCGCTCTAGAGCCTAGGAGCCACAACTACTGAGCCCACGTGCCACAACTACTGAAGCCCGCACGCCTAGGGCCCGTGCTCCGCAACGAGAAGCCACCGCGATGAGAAGCCTGTTCACCACAGCGAAGAGTAGCCCCCGCTCACCGCAACTAGAGAAAGCCCACGTGCAGCAACGAAGACCCAACACAGCGAAAAATAAAATAAATAAATTTATATATAAAAAAAAAGAACCAGAGGCAGAGTGGTGGTCTTGGACAAGGAAGGAAATTCTGGGTGGGAGGATTAGTATAAGCAATTACTTGGAGGTAGGCATGACAGGAAATAGAAAAAATTTTTCTGTACATAGCGATCAATAAATATTTGCACATGACAGTGATGCTTAGAGCATAGGAAAATGGGAAGTAGTGAGGAATAATGTTATATGAGAGGAGCTAGATTAAGGCGGGCCTTGGAAGTGAGGTAGCAAAGGTTTGATCAGGGCATAAGGCAGACTTGGATGGCCAGGAATATATACATTATGCAAATATCTGGAATATTGAAAAAAATATTGGTATCTCTAAAAGGAGAGATGATGAAAAACAGGAACAAGTTGCACAAAATAAAATTTGTAACAAACACTGAATGTTTACTGAGCTTTGTGCTGTGCAAGGAGTTAGTCAGGGAAGGATCACTAAGATATGGTCCTTTATTGGCCACATAAAGTATGACACATCTAGACACCGGGACAGCACTCAGCCTTAAAAAGAACATTGTAGCTCTTAAAGGTACTATATGGAACAATCTCCATATGTGCGTGCTAAGTGAAAAGAGCAAGGAGCGTAACAAGCATATATGGTAAGCTGTTTCTAAAGATGGGGAGATATATATGTTTCTATTTACAGAGACAAGCTCTGGATGGATATACAAAACACTTGTCCCAGGGGTTGCCTCTCGGGAGAAGTAGAGGACTGGGAAGGAGTAAAAAAAGACTTGCTTTTTACTGTACACTCTTTTGACCCTTTTGTTTTTTATATTAGACATTATTACCTGCTCAAAAATAATTTTTAGAAATTAAAAAATCAAAGCTCACTTCTTTTTCAAAGGTCTCACCTTTTTATATCACAGGTCATCCTGTATTCTAATTTCACCTGTTTCAAAGTGTAAACTTCACCTCTCCAGGGGTTCCTTTCCTGCATCTAGACTGAACAGTAGTAGTTGATACATCTCGCCTCCCTTGGCTGCCCTCAGCAGCAACAGAAGCAATCAAACATGAGAAAATGAGGCCCTGTGGTCCATGTCACCTCCTTATTCACTTGAACTGCCCATCTTCTGCCTTCAACATGATCTGACACCCATGCCTCTTATCGAAACTGCCTCCTAGGGGACCGTGACATTTTCTTAAGTTGAGGAAGATGCGGGAAGTTTTTAAAAAGAAGAAAAACAAGCCCAGAGGTCAGTCAAGTGTGCTTTTTCCAGCTCTGGCTTGAACTGTGCATTTCCTCTCAGCTTTCAGGAGATGTCCTTTGGCAAGAAGGGCGCTTTTGTCTCTCGTCAAAACAGACCCAAATTCTTTCTCCCGTCACGTGCCTGGCCGGAGCCAGTAGGCTGCTCCGTAACATGGTCGCCTTGGCCAGCCTCCCAGCCTACCGACTAATAACAGGGTGAGGCGGCAGCACGGCGACAGCAGCTGCCAACGTCGGGGCTGAAGGAAGAGAACGCGGCCTTGAGCTGTGCCAGGACCTTGGAGGAGCTGGGAAACAGCCCACTGCAGAGGTGAGCGGGAGCTGCGGGGCAGGGAAGCTGGTCGCCAAGGTCAGGACGCGTCCAAGTTCACTTAAAGAAAGGCAGAGCATACCCTTCCCACCTCTGCCACCTCTCTGTCCTCTCCACTTACAGGGCAGGTGAGATCTGCCTCTGAACAATGTCCTGGGATGTTTTCTTAGTACACAGAGTCCCTTTCTGTCTCACTAATGTCTGCCGTCCTCTGCCCATGTTTGTATAATCTACCTCCTCCTCCGTAGTCTTGTTTTTCTAGCAATTGACAGGTAATTCTGTCAAACGGACTCACTTTGGCTTCAAAACCACATGAAAGAGAAAATCCCAAATCAGAACTTGAAAATCCTACTGGAAAAAGACTGCCAGGAAGCAACGGTGGTTGAATTGCTTCTCCTCTCTAACCTGCCAGGGTCACCTGGAAGGGATGGGGTCAATTACAACAGTCTTAAAAGTGCAAAGGCCCCAGGGCAATGTGGGGACTAGAAGGTGGACAACCATGTCAAAGCTGTTTTGATCGACATACCGGGATTTATCAACAGATGCTCCACTTTCAGACTCGCTGATGTCCTGGTAGTAGCTCAGGAAGGACCCACGGAGGTTACCGAGGGAGAGGAATACAGTGTGTGTAGATGGGTGTGAACAATGGGCCACTGGTTTTCAGGATGCTATACAGGTCTTTGGGGGCATAAGGCAAGCAAGACAAGACAGAGACTTGTAGGGTGCTTCAGTTTCATATGCAATTCCAACTAACTTTCTCTGGTTGGGATATAAAGATTCAATTCAATTTGGTAAAACAAATGCTCTGAGCGTTAGCTTCTAACCTCAGAAAGGTAAGTGTGTAGTATATAGGAAAAGGTGCTGAAACGTTCAAGAGCAAATGTTGGACACATTCTGAGGGCAAAAAATAAGGCTTTTAATTCTTTTCCCCTTCTTTCGGTTATTCAACAAATATTTCCTGAGTGTCTGCTACATGCCAGGTTTGTGTTTGGTACTGTGGATCTCGTAGTAAACAAAATAGGCAGGCTTTCAGCTTCACGGGCATGCAGTCAACTGGGGCAGTAAATCATAAAGGGTATAAGTACCCAAGGCAAAAGCAGTGAAGGGAGCATTGCTAAAACTGTCCAAAGGGAGTACTTTTTGTCTCAAAATTCAACCTTTTCCTTCATGCATTTTACCTTCTTGAATGAGTATCTTTCCCCCCTGTAAAAGTCTCACATACGTACAGACCTTGGGCATAGCAGTTCCTCGAAACCCTCTTCATCAGAGGCTTTAAGCTAGAGGCAGGCTGTTCAGCTTTTCCCAAGAATACAAACAGCCTGAGAACAGAGGCTGAAGTAATGGGAGTTTCAGTCCTCAGGAGAGAAGTCCTGTCCCGTATGAAATAGAATTTATGCTATTCTGAAAACACATGTGGCACCAGGCAAAGTGTTAGGAAGCCTGGATTTTGCCAGAAACTGTGTGGAGTTTGGAACAAGTCAGTTCTGCTATCTAAGCCTATCTCTTTAGCGATAAAAAATGGAAGGGGTAGACCAGATGGTCCGTCAGGTCTTTTTTTTTTTTTTTTTTTTTTTTTTTTTTTTTTTTTTCCGATAATTTCAAGAGATATTTACAAAGAAACCATGAACATTCACATAAAGATAATATATCTTGTACCTATAAAATGGGAACCTTCATCAACCATGCACAATATCCAGGAAGCTAGAATCTGAAAGAATCAGGCTGCAGACAAATACAAATTAAAATTAAACTGTCTACTTCTCCCACCCTCATCCCATTCCCCTCCCCTGTCTTCAGATTTTTTTAGGTTGCGAACATGCACTATAGGCTCACTGTGCCATTTACCTAGATCGGGGATTCTGCAATAAATCACTGCTTTCAAAACAGTCAGAATCATCTGCTTTCAAAACAACCAAACTAAAAAGTATCTAATTTGGATAATCTTATAATATCTATCGAAATCCCTTTAAGGGAGAATCAATTCATTGTTATTAAGTATTAGAATATTTACTTTTAGTGCATTTAATTTCTTTCTCTCTCTGAATGCATTCTCATCATAAATGTTATTTCATATCCTCCTCCTACATACTTTCTCACTTGGAAAATCAAAGTTATATAGTATTACATTATTAAATAGGACCAAGAAGCATGTCTTATTCATGTTTGTATCCTCTGTAGCTAGCATTGTATCTGGCACACAATAAATATTTCTTGAAAGAATGATTATTATCTTAGAAAAACCATGCTCTATTTTACCTTTTGTATTAAAAAAAAAAAAAAGCACACACACACAATATCTAATCCATTGTTTGTGGCTGATAGAGGCTGATCTCATTCCTTTGTGTCCTTTTACAATCCAAATGCCCACCCTGCATTCACCAACATCAGCACATTCTATACCTTTCCCTTTCGCAGACTTAATCGGTATAATGAGCACTGAATTCAAGTTCTGCCACTGAATAACTGTGTAATTTGAAGCTGAATAATGAAGATTTCTATGCTCCATTTCTTCAAATGGAACATAGGGGCATCAGAATAGATGAGCTTAAGACAACTTCTAGCTCTTAGATGGGAGACTTTAAAAGGTAGAGAAAAAGAGAGGAGGTACCATAAAAATGTAATGATTATAGTACCTTAACATAGTAAATATTTAATAATTGTTATTGTTGATTTTGTTTGCCAAAATTTCTAACTTGAACAATACCACTGGCAAACAATGTCAAGGAAATTCTTCGGGTGAAGACACATCGGCCCACCATGTTTGATGTCCCCCATGGAACCTTTCTGACTGACTCTGTTCAGTTAAAACTGAAAACAAGTCTACAGATGTAGAGAGGCACAGAAAACAAGCTGCTTTATCATAAAATATTCAGAAGAATGATACGGTTGTGTAGCTTAGAGGAGTCAGCTGCCTAGACAAACATCTCAGGAAATAGCGTGTGGGCCTACTGGCTTAGCCGAAGAAAAATGGCATATCAGGAAATGTTTCATTGCTTCTAATGAAGTCAGATGTCAACAGATAAATGCTATGACTTCTGCAGCCACAGGGCCTTCCTACCACCAAAACATAAAGAGTCACTTTCCCTTTGACCTGAAGGCTGATGCTCCAAGGTCAAGCTTAGGTATCAGCCCCTAATCACTAAGTCTCAGCAAAACAGTTTCTATGGCATGGACACAGCAGGCATCAGCACCCTGCCTGTGGAGTCAACAGAGCCGCCTCCTCCCAGGGTCTTATTGTACTGACAGCCATCCTAGTCTCACTTAGGTGTTTGATTTTAATACCTACTTAATACTTTACATCCAGCCTCCATCTCAGAAGGGTTTGAGATAGCTTCCAATAAAAGGATATATGCAGTAGAATAGTTGCAGAAAAATAAAAACTCATTAGAACCCATCAGGCACTCAATAAATACCTTTTATACTGTTTTGATGTGGGGGTGGGGGGCAGTGATCTGTAGAAAAAAGAACCAGGTGCTTTACTGCTATTGCTTTGCTTTTGGACCATGTAAAATCATTACCAAAAAAAAAAAAAGAAAAAGAAGAATAAACAGGGCACTGGTCCTTGTCATAGTTACCTTTAATAATCTAATGAATGCTATGAATATGAAAAATGAAATTTCAGGGGAGACAAAGATTTCCCAAAGCCCTTAAGGAACTGCAATTAATATGATGAAGAGTAAAGTAAAAATGAATTCTCTGTGAATCTTCAATAAAATATTTCCTATGAATGAGCACTGAATTCATTGAAAATTTTTTAATATTTCTGTAATTTTCTGAATAGGTAAAATATACTCATGGTACAAAATTCAAAAGGCAAAACATAAGGCACGTGGTAGAAAGATAGCCTTCCTTCTGACTTGACCCCCAGCCACCGAATTCACCTCACCAGAAGCCACCACTGTAACCAATTTCTTATATATTCTTCCAGCAATAGTCTAATATTTTATGTATTATTCTATGTATACATAAACAGCACACACACACACACACACACATGTTCCACACATTACTTTTTCACCTAAGAGTTCTGGAAAGTACACATAGGACTGCCTTATTCCTTTAATGGCTACAGAATATTTCATTACTAGATGTACTATAATTACTTAACCAATGCTTTATTGATGGCATTCAAGGTGTTTCCAATTCTTAGTCATTAAAAACAATGCCGCAATGAACATCCTTGGACACACATCATTTTTTATATACTGGATTATAGAAAAGGAAAAAAAATCCCAAGAAGTATAATTGAGCATTAAATTTAACTCTGAAATTACAGGCAGCCAAAGCAAAAAGGGGTGAGAAGGACCAAAATGGATTGCCTTTTTGCATTCCACAAGTAAGCATACCACTTCTTCCAAAGAGGAGAACTTCTTTAAAAAAAAAAAATTTAATTTTTTTTACTGATGTATAGTTGATTTACAATGTTGTGTTAACTTCTGCTGTACAGCAAAGTGATTCAATTATACATATATATACATTCTTTCTTTTATATTCTTTTCCACTATAGTTTATCATAGAATATTGAATATAGTTCCCTGTGCTATACAGTAGGACCTTGTTGTTTATCCATTCTCTCTATATATATTAGTTTGCATCTGTTAACCCCAAACTCCCAATCCATCCCTCCCCCATCCTCCTCCCCCTTAGCAACCACAAGTTTGCTCCCAAAGAGGAAAACTCCTGTGCACTAATTTCTTTAAAAGAATTTATCAGCTGTATTCTCATAAAAAGTGCACTACTTCATTTGGGGAACTAAATAACGGGGTAAGGAATATATTCGATGGCAGTTTTGATATTCACGTGGCAGATTCTTACATCATTCTTGATTTAAAAAAAAAAAGTATGA